>NW_024082107.1:240667-332821 GCF_003009895.1 Hyaena hyaena | reverse complement strand
AAACTAATTTGACAATAAACTATTTGTAAAAAAAAATAAATAAAAATTAAAGAAAAAAACAAAAACAAAAACAAAACCCCCCCAAAAAAACCCTAAAAAAAAAAGTTCTTTAAAAAGGGCATAGTCTCTTTAAAGCTTGTTGGGATAAAAGAAGAAATAAATTAGTGGATGTTTACAGTACTATGTAATAGCTGTTAAATTAAAGACTTGTGGGTGTAGTGTGAGAGCAGAAACCTGACTGTGGTGGTTAGCCTGTACGTTGACCCTCTCTCCCAATAATCCTGTCTCCTGGTATTTATGCCCCTGTGGAGTCCCATATTCTCATTGAATTAGTGCTGGCCCCACGCCAAAAAGAGTACTCCCTAAAAGGACTTACAGCAATCTGCTTGGTTCTTTAGGTACCTTGTTCTTAGGGCTCTGAGCAGCCATGGAGGGAGTTAAACCTCTCTAAGTGGCAGGATAGAAAGAACATGTGGAGAGACCCCCTGGAGAGGCCTTGAGATCACATGACCAGGGAGATTCCCAGGAAGCCCCGAGTTGTTTTAGCCGTCCCTCTGCACCCCCGTCATTTGCAGTCAGCCTGGCCATTTCACACATAGCTTAGATAAATCCTCCTCAACTGAGTTCCACCAAGATGCAGATTTGAGAGATTAAAAAAAATTTTTTTTTGCTTCTGATTTAAGTAGGGATGTTTGGAACAATTTGTTATACAGCAATAGATAACTGGAACAGATTTCGGGATGCTGCCATAAAGTGGAATGCTGCCATGACACAGAAGTAATACATGTGGCATTGGTTTAGGGACCAGTGACAGAAAAATCTAGAAGAGCCACAAGGTGGTGATCAGAGGAAGCTAGAAGGGACTTCAGAAGATTGGCGAAGACTTGAAGGATAGCGAGAAAGCTATTAGTTTAGGCCAGAGAAAACTTACATTCTGGCCAAACAGTGACACTCTTCTTGCCTGCAGTACCATGGGAAATAGAAATATTATCTAATAATCTCAGGCTCTTGCTGAAGAGCTTTCCAGATAGAATGCTAAAATTGCCAACTGTCTAGGAGAGAATATGAGATGAGCCAGATGGATTAAAGAAGAAATATTTAGTTTTCAAACAGATCCTAGAGGAAATACAGGAGTCCCAGAACAGTTTTTTTTTTTTTCAAACAGCAAATGTTCTCAAAAAGAAATGGCCTCGGGGCAGAGATCAGAACATGAAGTATAGCTACAATATATTTTTCTAGGTCCTCAGAAACGTGTAAGTGTGTACCTCCAGGTAAATAATAGGGCCACTAATTATATTATGTTTAGGGCATGTGTTATCATGCTTCTGAAGAATGTTAGAGCATTTCCTCACAGTGGCCACACATACAACCCAGATATAAAAGAACATGTCTTAGAAAGAAATGGGGATGTGATTTTTGCCTAAAGGTATGAATGACAATTTGATATATAAGAAGCCTATAATGGTTTTGAAACAATAATATTACATTGGGCTTTGGGTTTCTTAATTTTTAGTGATTAATAACTGGACTAGCAATCGGAACAGGAATCCTTTCCTTCTACACTCAATTCCAAGTACCTTGCCTCTCGTGAGCCCAGGAGCTGGAGGGAACTTCTGGCTTCCACGTTTAGATGAGTTCCCTTTTCTGAAGACCTGGGTCAGAGATTGTTCCCCTCTGTGCTGAAAAATTGCGTGGAGACAGATACAAAGGCATGGACCAGCAAGTTTAATCATAGGAAATTCCTGTGATTTGGATCTATGTGTGGGGGAGGAAAGGAAGGGAGGTTGTTTGATAATGGCCTAAATGTGAGTGTCCATTGCCCTGAGGCACAAAAGGCTAGTGAGAAATGAAACAAGTAGGATGAGGGGATGAGTTTTCCCTGAATGGTCTGAGGAGTGTGGGACACTTAAATGCAGACAGGCTTCAGATAGAGTAATCGTGCACAAATAGTGCACAATAGTGCACAAAATTAGAGAGCATGTTGTCTTTCTCCATTGCAGGATTCTCTTTATTAACCGTATCCCAGCTATCAGATATAAACCCAATGGGCACACAGGGAAAACAATCACCCATCAAAACTGATCCATCTTTCAAAAAGAGGAGATCCACATTAAATAATTGGAATATAAGAACCATCCAATAAAATCTGTCATAGGAAGGAGAAATGAAAGTAAAAAGAAAAGTAAGATCACATGACAAGAACAAAAGGTAATGTAAAATAAGACAGTTTGGGGTTCCAAAATCATGATTTTTAAAATATAATATTCAGTAAATCATAGGAGATAACCACTTGTGAGAAGTTTATGTGCAATAAAGAGCTCTGAACACGGTGTTCAAAGAAAAGGGAAAGAAATTATAAATAAAAAGATAAAGTACTTTAGGGATCACTTTACGAGACTTAAAACAAGTAAAATAGGTGATCCAGATCGAAAATCAAAATAAAGAAAAAGAATAAGGGAAGGACAATAATTAAACAATTAGAGGAAAAGAAACTTCCCTAGGCTGAAAAAAGACCTGGGTGTAAAATTAAAAACTTTTGCCAATTTCCATTCTCGGTGATAAAATAAAATGTGAATCTGAACATAGCCTGACACGTGAATTGGACATCTGAGCATGAATTCCAAGAATGAAGAGAAAATTCATACATTTCAAGATAAAAAATTTATAAGCTTTTGTGTAGAGAAAAATATCTGATGGTGCCGGCTATCTTATTTGCAATGCCAGCATCTAAAATACTGGAATAGACCAGCAGACTGCTGAGACAAAAGGAAAGAAGTCCTTGACTTGCAAAAATATCATTCATCTATTCTAGAAGAAAGACAAATATTAAAGATGTGCAAGAAATATGAGACTGTATTATTCACATTTTCCATGTACAGAGAACACCTGTGAAATGATTACATAAATAAATGAATAAATAGAGGTAATGAAGTAGGGGAAGGTAAAAGAAAAAGTAAATAATCTTTCTACTAAGTACTAAATTGTCTCAGAAAGACTTGGGAATGTGAGGGATGTGGGTGGGAAGTAAAAGTGTTCCAGAAGTCTTAGCTGAGAGTGGGGCAAAGGAAGAGAGAAGGTGGAATAAAATATTCTAAAATTCTAATCTTATTGGGAAAAAAACAAGACTGGAGAGAATCTGTACCTTTGTGGAGAAAACAGTGATTCTCAATATGGAAAATAGTAAGTATCTTGTTTACAAAACTTTAAAGCCATCAGTTTCTGATTAGAAAGTTATATAAGTGGAATAGAAAATAATAAAAATAAAAAGAATAAATCATGTACAGGTATTATTACAACCAATGTGAAAACAGGGTTGTTATACTGGATTCAAAAGAAAAGCACTAATCTAAGCTGTTCAAACCAATGTGTGTGTGTGTGCACACACACACACATTGAAAACAAAGTGACTTTAGTTTTAAATTGAAACTAATGGGATGGATTAAGGGATACCTAGTCCAGATAAATAACTAAAAAGCAGGAATGATGATATAAATAATCAGAAATGATAGAATCTAAGTTTAAGGATATTAAATGAGATAAAAATATTTTGCAAGGAATAGAGGCAAAACTGAAAAATGTTTAATAGTGTTTATGTTAGGTTATTAGATATGATTTCATTTGGCACATACACACTCACTGAAGTTAAATCTTTATGTTTTTCAGTTTTACCTTTTATCATGTTTCTGAAAGCAGAAGATGGATGTCTCTGCTCAAACAGAGAGTGAATTCACTCTTCCTTTGTGTTTTCATTCTATTTTCACCCTCAGTGGATTGGACAAAGCCTGTAAGACCTGGAGAGGGTCTCCTGCTTTAATCCAGTCACTAATGTAAATGCTTATCTCTCTGGAAACACCTTCACAGACACAGATTCTGAGCGTCACGTCGCCCAGTCAAGTTGACACATAAGATCAACCATCACAATCATGTTTACTCGATTCTAAGACTTATTGTAAAATGAACTACGGGTTTAATTACAGCTTCTTGGATAAGGGGAGAAAAGGAGAAAACAGTGTTAAATGCACACATCTTAAAAACATCAGTGTGTGGAAAATATGCCTTAAAAGTGAATAATACAGAAATCTCAGGGACACTGGGTGGCTCAGTCAGTTACATTCCTGACTTTGGCTCAGGTCATGATCTCGTGGTTCGGGAGTTCAAGCCCTACATTGGGCTCCTCTGCTCTCAGCATGGAACCTGCTTCAGATCCTCTGTACCCTTCTCTCTCTGCCCCCTACCCTGCTTGTGCTCTCTTGTTCTCTATCTCTCTATCTCTCTCTCCTTCTCAAGAATGAAATAAACATTAAAAAATTAAAAAAGGAATCCCATAAGACTTCATGTAAAATGAATTAATGGAATGACTTCATGGATAGGCTGAAAGGTGGAGCCTTAAAAATTCGTTTGGTGATAGAATATTCAACTCTTGGTACTCGTCTTCAAATGTGAGAATGAAGTAGGAAGGCTGTAAATATTTGTTTCCAAAGTTTGTAGCAGAAGAACCTGTGCAGAGGGTAATATCATTAACCAAGTTGAAAGATACCTGAAGAGAAGTGATATGAAAGGAAGGAAGTTCAGTATGGGACAATTTCAATTTCAGGGGATTGAATAAGTTCTGAGTAGGTATATCCAATTGTATATATAAAAAATGTTATCTGGAGTGCAGGGTAGAATTTTTGCTTTTGACAAAATTTGAAAGTGTACATGCATTATTAATTACTATGGTACAATTGATGGATACTGAATTAGTGGTTTTTATTTTATTCAAATTACTATTATGCAGGAATATTTGATAAATACAGACCAAAATTCATTGATTCTAAGATGGTGATATTTGAGGGGCGCCTGAATGGTTCAGTCAGTTAAGTGGCTGACTTCAGTTCAGGTCATGATCTCACACTTTGTGAGTTCAAGCCCGACATGGGCTCTGTCCTGACAGCTCAGAGCATGGAACCTGCTTTGGACTCTATGTCGCCCTCTCTCTCTGCCTCTCCCCCATTTGCCCTCTGTCTCTCTCTGTCTCTCAAAAATGAATAAACATTAAAAATTTTTTTTAATTTAAGATGATGATATTTGGACATTTCTAAAACCAGGATATATCTAACAGTTACTATCAGCCACGTGCAGTTGTGGCAAGGTTATCCGTCAGTGCATGCACACATTTAGTCAATTGGTATTCATGTTGTCCTCACTGGAGTGAAAAAATTGGATTTTGTGTATGATTGAGTTTGACATTTAAAATGTTTTCAAAAAAATCATTCTATGATTTCTTATTAAATCACAACACTGTACACTCTGAAAAACATGGAAATGGAGCAGGAATATGAAAAGTTTTAACTATTTGACAATGCTTTACATATTAATAGTACCTACTTATTAAGTACCTTCTTAAGTTGAAAATGTTTTATATTGTTGAAGTAGTCAATTGATACTGAAAAATCTAGACATCCTTTTCATTAACATGTCAGATAAAACTTAAGTTGGAATTTTTAAGTTCAATCTTACCAAAAGAGCTCATCATTCTATATGTTGAAAAAACCTAGTCATTCTTGACGGCACTGGTGCTGTAAAGATCTAACAAAAACTTTAATTCTCTCTCTCTCTTTTTAACTCTTTTAACGTTTATTTTTGAGAGAGAGAGTGAGAGAAGAGTATGAGTGGGGAAGGGGCAGAGAGAGAGAGAGAGAGGGAGATACAGAATCCAAAGCAGGCTCCAGGCTCTGAGCTGTCAGCACAAAGCCTGACAGGGGGCTTGAAACCCATGAGCTGTGAGATCATGACTGGAACCAAAGTTGGACACTTAACCAACTGAGCCATCTAGGTGCCCCTTTAAGAACTTTCAACATATTAGGCAGTAGGGTATGTTTATTTGGGAATTATATTATTTGCTGCAGTGCAGGGAGTAATCAGTATAATGTCTGAGCATTATATTCAATCACATGTTTTTCATGTAGATACTCTAGGGAACAAAACATATTCAAGTCAAATTCCACATTATAAATTCTGCATGTGGATAAAAGTCTAGAAAAAATAATCATGTCCAAAATGCCCAAAATTGTATTTTTCTTCCCTGATTTTCATAAGAATTCTACAGTTATTCTGGTAAGGCTCTATGCTATGCCTCTTCAATCAATTGTAAAATAAATGCCTCTGTTTTACCGTTGACCATAGTTAAGAAGAAAGGGAACACACATTTTTTCAACTGCTAATGAGGGAAAAACATTTGACTCAGAATCACAGCTTTCGGAGCTGGAAAAAACCCTATAAGTCAAGGAGCCCAATTCTCACTATTCACAGATGGGTAAACCATCATCCAGATACTGTTTTGCCTGAAGACCCAGGGCCATTTAGTGGCAAAGCTAAGATTAGAGTCTGATGCTTTCATGATCCTCATTCTAGACACTCCATTAGAACTTTTGAAATGAACATCTACAAGAGTTAACACTATTGCTTCTATGTGTCATGAAGGGTAAAGAAGATACTTTTCATCCCATAAGTTAACATATAACCCTTGTTTCTGATTGTACTATCTATGTCTGAAACACTTGGAAATTTTAGAGACCCATAGTTCCGCAAGGAAGCCTAATACCATGTTACACACATAAATGCATTATTAGAGATTAATTAAAATACTGATGATAACATTTATATCATTAATTTTAAAAGACAATAATGCCTGCAATAGAAATTAATAATGGGGCTCAAAATCAGAACTATAAATCAAGTATGTTGTTAAGGACACAAAATAGAGATTATTTAGCACCGTCACTGGCAGTGATTATACAGTATGTTGGATGTGTTTCTTGAGGGGCTGAACTAATTCTCTGTGGCATCCATCCTTGGTGATTTTGCTACCTCTTGTTATTTCTTTGGCTAGGAATCAATATATAATATCAGAAGAATGTCTTCTAAGTTCCAAGATAATTGAGACTTTGACAATCAGAAACTTGAAAGAGAAAGGGCACCCTAGTAAAAACTCATTTCAGTAACAAAACAAAACTGTAAATTTGTTTTAATACCAGAAAAAATTTCAAGGTCAGAAGCCAGCAAAGCAAAAGTGTTTTATAATTGGGTGCATAAAGATGCTAAAGCAATCAGTTCCTTTTGCAAAACGAAATGGTGATTTCATCAGAGGTATTTTTCTAATATGTTTAGTCATAGATTTCAAGTATATGTCATGAAAATCCACACTATGAAAAGATACAGAATGAGTGCTAGCCTTGCTTCTTTATTTTTATGTTTTATTTTATTTTTGAGAGAGAGATAGGGACAGCATGAGTAGGGGAGGGTCAGAGAGAGAGGAAGACACAGGATCTGAAAAAGGCTCCAGGCTCTGAGCTAGCTGTCAGCACAGAGCCCGACGAGGGGCTCGAACCCACAAACCATGAGATCATGACCTGAGCCGAAGTTGGACGCTTAACCAACTGAGCCACCCAGGCGCCCCTCTTTTTAATTAGTTTACCTAAAAACAATTCTTACCTATATCATTGGTTTTATAACTTTTGGTTATAAAATATGGTAATCTGACTTTGATTTCTGAATTAAAAGTTCTCCAAACATTGACAGTTGGTTTCTGTGCTAAATTATTAAATGTGTGAAAAAAAATTCAGCTCTGCCTCTTCTGGCCATTGGAAGGTGTTCAAATGATGTCAAGTAGAGTTCTGTAGCAGGCCGCAAGGAAGTGACAAGGAGGCATTGTAAACAGGTCATTGTCAGCTACTTTCTCAAGTCACAAGATGTGCTACACGTTTGCCCCATTTCTTAGCATGGGAACAATGTTTTTTTCTTGGACAGATAACATCAAAGTATGTCTTTTTCAGTCATCATTTTCTCTTTTCAACAAAATGCTTGTTAGAATGGGTCAGGTAAGGAAAACACATAAGCTTACTAAATGCAACCTAAAGAAAAACTTGAACCTATGGATAAGACACTTAATTTTGTGTCCTTTGTCTCCACCTGTCCTTCAATGTCACTTAAAGTTTGACTGGGACCCCAGAAAGAGGACTCTAAAATAATTATATACAAACAGTGAGAGAATGATGTCAGGATTGAAAGTCATAGTAGCAAAGGATTATGGGACTGGGTAGAGAAAGGGTAATGTATCAATGGGTCTGTACATAGAAATAGGGCTTGGGAAGGAAAGAAATGAGGGCTGAATTGCAGTAAGGTACAACTAAGATGTGGTAATAAATGCAGTAGATAAATTTGACACGTTTGGAAATCTTAGCAGAACATAAATATCTTCCTGGAAAAGACTAAAAAACATATCCAAGATCGAAATCCTCTCTGACATTTTGGCAGAGTCTAGTGAATGGGTCTCCTCTCTAGTTAATTTGGCCTTAAGTTAGAGAGCACCTCTTTAGAGTCAAAGTGCTTTTAAGGAAATGGCATGCTAAATTTTCCTTGGTGAGTCTTAACCACGGGTGCCACCCATTTCTACTAGGTTACTTTCAACACTATTGTTTTTATTAAACTGCATATCCAGAAGGGATCGCCTGCTTCTGCAGAGGTTGTTTGTAATCGTTAGGAGTAAACCTGCTGCCTAAGAAACCATTCTTACATTATTGTCCTTCTTGCATATATCCTAAGTGGATGGCTTTCATACTATTTTGACACTTGCAGAAAACAAAAGATACACTTTACATCTTAACCCAGTATACCCACACATTCAGGTAACACACACATATTCATACATGTATATATATTTAATTTTTAAAATAACATGGGGCACCTGGGTAGCTCAGTTTGTAGAGCATCCAACTTTGGCTCAGGTCATGATCTCACGGTCTGTGGGTTTGAGTCCTGGATTGGGCTCTGGGCTGACAACTCAGAACATGGAGCTGCTTCAGATTCTGTGTCTCCCTCTTTCTCTGACCCTCCCCAGCTCATGTGCTCTCTCTCACACACTCTGTCTCTCTCTCTCAAAATAAGTAAACATTAAAAATTTTTAGATAAAAATAAGAATAAATACTTTCCTGCAACATGCCTTGATATTTTCTTTTCTAATCTATTTCATTAAAAATATTCCAAATTGACTTCAGTATTCACTAATATATAGAAGAATGTCTGCAATTTGAAAGATTGCCTGAATTTAGTTTTAAAGTGAATCTGTGATTTGTCTTTGAAGCTCTTACTGGGTTTCATCCAGGAGTTTTGGGTTCAAGTACAAATAATTTTCCGTGGATACTGGAACAAAGAATGAAATACACACACAGGAAAAGCCATTTCATGCCGACAAGTAGTGAATCAAACAAGTTATTTAACAAATGTTTGGGGGTTCTCTTCTGAGCCAGGTACTGCTAGGAGCTCAGAATACCACAACAAATAAGAGGTAGAAGATTTCTGCTTTTAGAGAATTTAGTGTTTTAGAGAAAAAGATAATTTAGTAAGCAAGCAAACAGTGTATGATGAGTCCAATACTAATTAGAGGAAGTCTATTCTCTTAGATGCACAGAGCATAACAGCTTCATTTAGTTTAGAGAAGGGGATGGTCCCTGCAGGAAGAAAAGCTTGAAAAATGAGGACCTGAACAGTATGTTGGGGCCCTTAGGGAAAGAGGGATGAGTGGGGAGGATTAGAAAAACATTTTAATCACAGAGGTTGGTGTATTATAATGTCTGGAAGTGAGATTCTGATTTCAAAGACTGATTGGAAGTGGTAAAAGTATATGGTTTAAAAACTCTCCATCGTTGATACAGAATACAGAGAGATGGCCTCACCTGGGCCAGGCATCCACAGATAGATGTGGTGAAAAGAGCATGAACTGTAGGCAAAAAGCCAAGAGAATAGAATGTTACAGAGCCGGGATTGGAAAATGTTGGCAAAGAAAGGAATGAATAAAAGGGGTGGATGAGATAAAATTAAGCATAAGGAGCCACTGAAATTAAGTATATGCAGGTCTTTGCTAAGATTAGAAAGTGCAGATTGAGCTCCTGGATGGCTCCTGGATGGAGGCTTGTCGCCAGAAAGACCAAACCATGATTAGAAGCTTGGAGTTTTCAGCCTACCCTTCCATCCTCCAGAGAGGGGCTCAAAGTGAAGTTAATAACTGATCATGCTTATGTGAGGAAGCTTCCCCAATGCCAATAGTAGAGGATTCAGAAAGCTTCTAGGTTACTGAACAAGTAGAAGTATGGAGAGAGTAGCATGCCCAGAGAAGCTATGGAAGCTTCCTGCCCTTTCCCACGTATCTTACCCTGTGAATCTCTATTTGGATGTTTTCGTCTGTATCCTCTGCCATATTATTTAACAAACTGGAAAATTTAGGTGTTTCCCTGAGTTCTATGAGTCATTCTAGCAAATTAATAAAACCCAAGAAGGGAGCCACTGAAACCTCCAATGTATAACAAGTTGATCAGAAACCCAGGTGATAACCTGGACCTTGTGACTAGAATCTCAAGGCCGGGGGGTGGGGGGGTGGAGCAGTGTGTGGAAGCAGCCTTGTGAGACTAGCCCTTAACCTGTGGAATTCGACACTATCTCCAGACAGTGTGAGAACTGAGATAAATTCTAGGGCAACCAGTTGGTGTCATGGAGAATTGTTGGTGTGAGGGAACTTTTCTCACACACAGTGGAACTAAGTCCCAGAATCACCCTTTAATGATGTCTTTTGTCTCATGTATTTATGTTTGTATTTATTTACTTATTATTAAAGTATAGTTGATAAACAATGTTACATTAGTTTCAGGTGTACCACCTAGTGACTTGACAAGTCATTACACTATGCTCACCGCAAGGGGCTACCACCTGTCACCACGCGGTGTTATTATAGTACAATTGACTATTTGTCTACGCTGTACCTTTTATCCCCATGACTCATGTAACCATAACTAGAAGACCATGTCTCCCACTCCCCTCCACCAATTTTGCCCATTTGTCCACCTGTCCTCCCTCTGGCAACTTTTAGTTTATTCTGTTTATAGGTTTATATTTTAGATTTCACATATAAGTGAAATTGTATGGTATTTCTCTTTCTATTTCACTTAGCATAATACTCTCTAGGTCCATCTATGTTGTCACAGATTGCAAGATCTCATCCTTTTTATGGCTGATTAATATTCCAGTGTGTGTGTGTGTGTTTGTGTGTGTGTGTGTGTCTGTGCGCGCGCGCGCACGCACCATACCTTTGGCCATTTATTCTACCCACGGACACAGGCTGCTTCCGTCTATTAGCTATTGCAAATAATGCTGCAATAAACATAGGGGTGTATATGTCATTTTGAATTAGTGTTTGTTTTCTTGGAATAAATACCCAGTAGTGGAATTACTGGATCATACAGTATTTCTATTTTTAATTTGTTGAGGAAGCGCCATACTGTTTTCCATGGTGGTTGCACTAATTTGCATTCCCACCAACAGTACACAAGGATTCTTTTTTCTCCACGCCTTCACCAAAACTTTTTATTTTTCTTTTTGATTATAGATATTCTGACAGGGGTTAGGTGATATCTCACTGTGGTTTTGATTTGCATTTCCCAGATGATTAGTGATGTGAGTATCTTTTCATGTGTTTGTTGGCCATCTGGAGGTCTTCTTTAGAGAAATGTCTACTCAGTGCCTCTGCCCATTTTTTAATCAGATTATTTGATTTTTTTAGTGTTGAGTTGTATTAGTTCTTTATATATTTTGATATTAACAATTTATCAGATATATTATTTGCAAATATCTTCTCCCATTCAGTAGGTTGCTTTTTTGTTTTGTCGATGGTTTCCTTCACACTGCAAACGTTGTTATTTATTTATTTTTTTGGTGTAGTACCAATAGTTCAGTTTTGCTTTTGTCTCCTTCATCCTAGAAGACAGATGTAGGAAAATGGTGCTTTATGCCCAATGTCAAAGAAATCACTGCCTACCTTTCTTCTATGGCGTGTGTGTGTGTGTGTGTGTGTGTGTGTGTGTGTGTAGAGTGTAGGAAAGTGTTCCAGTTCCATTTTTTTTTTTTTTGCATGTAGCTGTCCAGTTTTCTGAGGACACTTTCAAAAGACTGTTGCAACCACTCTGGAAAACTGTATGGAGGTTCCACAAAAAGTTAAAAATAGAACTACCCCCACTATTTGGCAATTGCACCACTAGGTATTTACCCAAAGGATACAAAAATACTAATTCAAAAGGTTATGTGCACACCAATGTTTATAGCAGTATTATCTACAATATCCAAATTATGGAAATAGCTGACTGATGAACAGATAAGGAAGGTGTGGTGTATATATACGATGGAATATTACTCAACCATCAAAAAGAAGAAGATCTTGCAATTTGCAATGATATGGATGGAGCTAGAGAGAATTATGCTAAGCAAAACAAGTCAGTCAGAAAAAACAAATACCATAAGATTTCATTCATATGTGGAATTTAAGAAAGAAAAAAGAAATGAGCAAAGGGAAAACAAAAAAAAGAGAGAGACAGACAAACCAAGAAGCAGACTCTTTTTTTTTTAATGTTTTTTTATTTATTTCTAGGAGAGAGAGAGAGACAACGTGAGCAGGGGAGGGTCAGAGAGAGAGGGAGTCACAGACTGAAACAGGCTCCAGGCTCTGGGCTGGCAGTCAGCACATAGCCCGACGCGGGGCTCCAACCCACGAACCCCGAGATCATGACCTACGCGAAAGTCCGACGCTTAACCGACTAAGCCACCCAGGCGCCCCTCAAGAAGCAGACTCTTAACTAAAGAGAACAAACTGATGTTTACCAGGGGAGAAGTGAGCAAGGGGAGGGGTGAAATAGGTGATGGGGATAAAGCAGTACACTGGTGTTGGGCACCAGGTGGTATATGGAAGTGTTGAATCACTATATTGTACACCTGGAAATAATATTTCACTTTATGTTAAATAATTAGAATTTAAATAACTTAAAAAATAAAAATAAAAACATCTACACCCTAAAAAAGAGACTATCTTTTCCCATTGTATATTCTTGCTTCTTTTGTTGTAGATTAATCGATTATAAAAGTGTGGGTTTGTTTCTGGGCTCTCTATTTTGTCTCATTTACCTCTGTGTTAATTTTTGCCACAGTACCACACTGTTTTGATTACTACAGCTTTATAGTATATTTGAATATAGGATTGTGATAGCTCCAGTTTTGTTCTTCTTTATAAGGATTTCTTTGGCTATTCATAGTCTTTGGGGTTCCATACATACCCTAATATTATTTGGTCCAGCTATGAAAAAAATGCTGGAGGCACTTTGACAGAGATGGCATTGAATCTGTAGATTGCTTTGGACAGTATTAGCATTTTAACAATATCAATTACTTCAGACCATGAGTATAGAATGAATATCTTTCCATTTGTTTGTGTTGTCATCAATTTATTTCATCAATGTTTTATAGTTTTTAGAGTACATGTCTTTTACTTCCTTGTTAATTTTATTCCCAGTTATTCTATTCTTTTTGGTGATTTACAAATGGAATTGGTGTCTTAATTTCTCTCTCTACCACTTTGTTATTAGTGTATAGAAATGCAACTGACTTCTGGGTACTAATTTTGTATCCTGCAATTTTACTGAATTTATTTATCAGTTCTAATAGTTCTTGAGTGGAGTCTTTAGGATTTTCTTTTTTTTTATTTTTAGTGTTTATTTATTTTTGAGAGGGAGAGAGACAGAGTGTGAATGGGGGAGGGGCAGAGAGAGAGGGAGACATAGAATCTGAAGCAGGCTCCAGGCTCTGAGCTGTCAGCACAGAGTCCAAAGTGGGGCTTGAACTCACAAACTGAGATCGTGACCTGAGCCGAAGTCAGATGCTTAACTGACTGAGCCACCTAGTTGCCCCTAGAATTTTCTATGTATAGTATCATGTATTTCTATGTATACATGATATTTGAAGTATAGTATCATACTTCAAATAGTGTGTGACTTTTTTTTAAACCAATTTGGATGCCTTTTATTTCTTTTTCTTGTCTGCTTTTTGTGGCTAGGACTTCTAGTACTCTGTTGAATAAACATGCATGAGTGTATACATCCTCGTTCTGTTCCTGATCTTAAAGAACTGAAGAACAGTTTTGTTTTGTTTTTTATCAGTGCATATAATGTTAGCTGTGGGCTTTTTATATGTGGCCTTTATTGTGTTAAGTTATATTCCTTTTAATCCTATTCTGCTGAGGGTTTTAATCATGAATGTTGAATTTTGTCAAATGCTTTCTCTGCATCTGAGGTAATCATATGATTTTTATTCTCTGTTTTGTTGATGTGGTGTACCACATTGATGATTTACAAATACTGAACCGTTCTTGTACCTCAGAGTAAATTCCATCTGATTATGTTGAATGAGCCTTTTAAGGTATTAATGAATGTGGTTTGCTAGTATTTTGTTGAGGATTTTTGCATCCATGTTGATCAGGGGTATTGGTCTGTAGTTTTTGTTGTGGTTGTTGTGTCTTTGTCTCATTTGGTATCAGGGTAATGCTGGCTTCATAGAATGTATTTGGAAGCTTTCCTTCCTCTTTTATTTTTTTTGAAAAGTATAAGGAGAATGTGGTATTAAGTCTTCTTTAAATATTTGGTAAAATATACCTATGAATTCATATGGTCCTGAACTTTTGTTTCTTGGGAGTTTTGTTATTACTAATTTAATTTTGTTACTAGTAATTGGTCTATTCATATTTTCCAATTCTTCCTGGTTTGGGAGATTATGTTTTTAGGAATGTATTATTTCTTTTAGGTTGTCCAACTTGTTGGCATATAATTTTTCATAATATTCTCTTCTAATAATTTGTTATCTGTGGTGTTGGTTATTCTCTTCCGTTGCTGGTTTTATTTATTAATATACTTTTTTTTTTTTTTGATGATTCTGGCTGAAGGTTTATCTATGTTGTTTATCTTTTCAAAGAATCAGTTGTTGATTTCATTAGTGTTTTCTATTGTTTTTTAGTCTCTATTTCATTTCCTTCTGCTCTGATATTTATTATTTCCTTCTCTCTACTCACCTTGAGCTTTGTTTGTTCTCTTTATACTTTCTTTAGGCAAAAAGCTAGATTGTTTATTTGAGATTTTTCTTGGTGTGTGTGTGTGTGTGTGTGTGTGTGTGTGTGTGTGTGTTTTGTATCACTATAAATTTCCCTCTTAGAATTGCTTTTCTTGCGTCCCAAAGATTCTGGACCATTGTGTTTTTATTTTCGTTTGTCTCCATGTATTTTTTTTAAATTCCTCTTTGATTTCTTCATTGACACATTGCCTATTCCGGGATATGCTGTTTCACCTCCACATTTTTATGTTTTCTCCCAGGTTTTTCCTTCTGATTGTTTTGCAGTTTTGTACTGTTATGGTTGGAAAAGATGCATGACATGATTTTCACCTTCTTAAAGGTATTGAGACTAGTTTTGTGGCCTAATATGTGATCTATCCTGGAGAATTTCTATGTGCACTGAAAATAATGTGTGCTCTGTTGTTTTGGGATAGAATGTTTTGTATATGTCTAAGTCCATCTGGTTTAATATATCATTCAAAGATAATAGCTCCTTTTTTGTTTTCTGCCTGGATTATCCCTCCATTGATGTAAGTGGGGTGTTAAAGTGCCCTACTATTGTATTACTGTCAGCTTCTCCCTTAGGTCAGTTAATATTTGCTGTATATATTTGTATTCTCATAGAAGCAGAGATATTGGGTACAGAGGTATTTACAATTGTTATATCCTAGTAGGGTAGCTGGAATCAAGACATACAGGCTGGGGGTTCCTGGGTTGCTCTGGACAGGGGGCACATTGGCGGGGCAGCTGGAGCCTAAGTGCAGGCATCAACCAGGAGATCTCAGAGTGCTGAGAGCTCTGAGCAAGCCATGTGGAATACAAGTGCTGTGGGCCTGGGGTGTGCTGGCACGCCTCATGCTGAGGATGCCTTGATGGGATGGCTGGGGGCGGTGTGGGCTAGCTGCCGGAGGCTCACTGAGGGAGCAGGCTGGCTATGGTACCTGCCCTTTTCTCTCATTCTCTCATTCAGACTATGAAGGTGGATGGAGAATGTAAATTTTGGTCCTCGCCAGCTTTTCCAATGAAGAGAGAGTTTTAGCAGCTCTCCTGCCATTTAGCAAAGTTCTAGAGCTATTTCCTTTCTGTTCCCATATCTCTCTTAACCCTGGTTTTTTCTGCACCCCAGGGTATCCAGGGCTAGTGTGCACTGGGAGCCTGGGGCTCACTGAGGTGGTGGGCCAGATATGACACCTGGACCCTACTCTCAGGAGTTCTAAGCCTGGATATTTATACAGTAATGGCTCCTTAAATTTTTAAAAATATTTTATTCATTTTTTGAGAGAGAGAGAGAAAGAGAGAGAGACAGAGAGACAGAGAGACAGAGAGAGAATCTAAAGCAGGCTTCAGGCTCTGAGCTGTCAGCCCAGAACCCGACACAGGACTCAAATTCACAAACCAAGAGATCATGACCTGAGCCGAAGTTGGAAGCTTAACTGACTGAGCCACCCAGGTACCCCACTAGTTACTCTTTTAAATCATTTTTTTTTCTGCATTAGTGCAGGTGAATCTGCTCACTATCCCTCCCCGCTGCATTCATAGTACCAGAGGTGAGGGTTCTTTTCATGACCCTTTCTTTATCTCCCTTGTCATTCTCGATATAGTCTCTCTCTTTTTTTTAAATTTTTAATTATTTTTTTTAATTTTGGGGAAAGAGAGAGTAAGAACAAGGAAGAGGGGCAGAGGGAGAGAGATTCCTAAGCAGGCTCCACACTCAACCCAGAGCCTGATGTGGGGCTCGATCCCACAACCCTGGGATCATGACCTGAGCTGAAATCAAGAGTCAGACCCTTAACCCACTGAACCACCCAGGGGCCTCCCTATGTGGTCTCTTTATCTTTTGTTATACAGAAGCTATTAAGTCGGCCCTCGGTTCTTCTTCCAGAAGAATTGCTGTGTAAATAGGTGTAGATTTGGTGTGTCTGTGGAGGAGGTGAGGTCTTTTTCCATTGTCATCATGGACCAGAACCAGGCCAGAGTCTATACATTGCCCAGCCCTGCATACTCACCACCAATGGGCTGGAGACTTCCAGTTAGAAAGAGGATGTGTCCTTTGGAGCACAGAGAGGAAACCTCCCGGATCTCTTTTAAAGTATAGGTTTCTCTTCCCACACCCTTTCTTCTTTTTCTTGTTATTGACTTTTTTGAGCAAATGGACCATTTGTCCTGCAGAATGCTTCATGCTTTGGATGTTGCTAGCTGCTGAACTGTGCTATATACTATGTTTTCTATGCTCCACATTTTCTTTAAATTGGTACTTAGAAGTGGATTCTTGATCCTATTGCAGTTCAATTATTTTTTGAAGACTGCTACATATGTGGCGGTTTGTTCTTTCATCTGGAGGCACAAAATGTCCCGTTGTCTCTTTTATTGTGAAATCGGCAGGCTTTGAAAAAACTTTGCCTGGATCTATTACTTTAAGAGTTGCAAAATGTGATATTACCTTTTCATTCATTAGCTGGCATAAGTCTGTAAATGAGACTTTTGCTCATTAACTGTTTGGTTACTCTGAGGTATAATTTGTATAAACAGTGATTAGTTTAGTTTATTGACCAGTTTCAAAATTATGAGTTAACTATCTGACATCCTTCAAAGGAGACCAGGGCATTTTTAATTTTTTTTGTCAAAAATGATTATTATGAACACAAAAAAATTTCAATGGCTTCCCAAGTTTCTACCTATTGTAGCTATTATTCTTGTTGATGCTTAAACTGTATCATGTTTGGACCCTGCAAGCCTCTTAAAATTATTGTGTCGTTTTAACAAGTCCTCCGTAGTTATTGATCATTTTCTTGTTTTCAGATATGTAAAATGTCATGGACTCATTTGCTACATTTTCTAGCCCAGACTTGGATTTAAAAAAAAAAAGATTTAGGGGTACTTGGGTGGCTCACTCTGTTGAGCATCCTACTTATGCTCAGGTCAAGATCTCATGGTTCATGAGTTTGATTCCCCACATCCGGCTTGCTGCTAACAGTGCAGAACCCACTTCACATCTTCTGTGCCCCCCTCCCCACCCTCACGCTACCCCACTTGTGCTTTCTCAAACACAGACATTAAAAAAATGAGATTTATAGGTAAGGACTAATTAAAACAACAACAAACAGACCAAAGAGGGATAAGTTGAAGATGCCAAAGGAGACGGAGGGACAATACATAGAAGGTATCTTCTGAGAAGGAGAGGTATGTGTGGAATTCCAGAGTTTGGGGTGAAGGTTTTGCCGTAGATGGAAGAAAGGAGGAAGGCATGGTCATTGGTTTAAGTTTATAGGCACAGAAGTAGGACGTTGAGGACTTTCAGCCCACTAATTACTATTTTCTCTCTGAAGTGAGTGGTAAAATCACCTGTTGAATGAGGAAAAAGTGAGGGTAGAATTTGCTGAAGATAAAAGGAGGAAACTAGTGAATCTTAATCCCTATTTTCCTAGAATCCTGGAAGAATTAAAGCTCCTGTACTCCCTGATGATTACAGTCATTTGTTTTTCATAATTCTCTGCTTATCTTTTCTTTTTTCTTCTTATCTTTTTTCTTTCCTTTTTTCCTTTCTTTATTTTTTTGGAGGTGCAGGAGAAAATTGTGGCTTCCTTTATTAATTTGCACACACTTAAGTAATATAGATTTATAATTTTAATCAACAGAACAAATGTGTCTATAAAACAACAAATACCTTGGTAAAGTTTGAAAAATTTGGTCCTCATCTGGCTGTCATCAATGTGATAATATCTATACAACCACTTAAAAACACCTTTGATGTTTGGATTTTTCAGATTTGTTCCCGATGTTTCATATTTGTAGGCATAACCATGCCATATACAGAATATACAATAACAACAGGCCATTTGGTTTAATATGGTAAATTAAAAAAAAAAACACTATCTTGCTAGAGAGATAATGTGTGTAGAAGATTCTAGCTTCCACAATATTTTGACTTTTCTGTTTTTACGTGTGTGTATATTTTACTTACATTAAATATTTTTTATAAAAGTCTTTTCTTGATGTCTGCTATATTTGCCTAGAACCTCATACAATATTACAGACATGGTCACAACCCTTATTCTATATCATGGTGCTATTTTCATTTTTTAACTTAAACATATTCATATGCATGTATATTTAAATAAATATAATTTTACATGAATTCACACTTAGCAGCAGATCATATCTCCTGTTAAGTAGTTGTTATTACTGGTATTTTTTTTTTTTCTTTTATACTGGTTAAGTTCTCTATCTCTTCCCATGCTTCACCTAGATCACTCTTCAACTCTGGTACATATGTTTACACTAGAATTTCTTCTTGCATATTTACTTCACATTTATATAATTGTAGATAAGCATATATATGTGCACATATACAAAAGTCTGTCTATGTAGAAATATATTATTGTTGTCCCAAATGGGATGATCATGTAGGTTTTTTATGCACATTTTTTTCACTCAAAAAGTTATGAAAATGCCTAAGTCAATTGGTAAAATTTTAATTTTTTATAGTGGGCTACATATTATTCTACTTAAAAACATTTTTTTAATGTTTTATTTATTTCTGAGAGAGAGGGAGAGACAGTGTGAGCAGCGGAGGGCCAGAGAGAGAGGAGGATACAGAATCTGAAACAGGCTCCAGGCTCTGAGCTGGCTGTCAGCACAGAGCCTGACATGGGGCTCGAACCGAAGAACCATGAGATCATGACCTGAGCTGAAGCTGGACGCTTAACCAACTGAGCCACCCAGGCGCCTCTATAGTGGGGTACATATTATTCTAAAACATAAATATAACATAATGTGGCCAACCCTCTTCCTATTGATTGATATTAAACTTTTCCCCCAGTTTTTGACATTATGAATAATATTGCAATTAATAATTTTTAGTTATACCCTTACATAGAAATGCTTTTATTTTTATTAGGATCCTAAGAATGTCATTTCTAAGGTCAAGTGTGTATTTCAGATTTTAAAAGATGCTGCCAGATTGGTTTTTGAAAACGATATAAAACTTGACATTTCCACCACCAGGAAAAGAGTATCATTTTGCTGGGCGTCTCGCTATAGGACACATATCTCTCTTTTTAGAAAATGTTTGAAGGTCTAATAAATAAGAAATGATATTTTATTATTAATCTAATTTGCATTTTGCTTATGACTGGGGAGGTTGGAGACCCTTTAATGTTTTTTTTCTCTTTGAATTTACTCCCTATGAATTATGCCACCAATATCTTTTGCCCATGTATTCATTTGGGCTTTATATCCTTCTTGTGTATTTGTAAGGACTATCTGTGTTGGGTGTGGGTGTGGAGTGCATGTGTTTGTATTATGTGTCTGGTTTGCCAACTATATCACAGGCATTTTCTTTCTTTTTTTTTTTTTAATGTTTTATGCATTTCTAGAGAGAGAGAGAGAGAGAGACAGCGTGAGCAGAGGAGGGTCAGAGAGAGAGGGAGTCACAGACTGAAACAGGCTCCAGGCTCCGCGCTGGCAGTCAGCACAGAGCCCGACGCGGGGCCCGAACCCAAGAACCGCGAGATCATGACCTAAGCGAAAGTCGGACGCTTAACCGACTAAGCCACCCAGGCGCCCCTATCACAGGCATTTTCTGAATGTTTTGTTTGTTTTTTAACTCCATTTAAACTCTATTTTAAAGAGTTTATTAACTCCTTAAAACTCTTTGTTTTTTGTTAACTAAAAATTGTATTATTAAACAAGTATTTTTTTCTTTTATTATGTATAATTTTCCAGTCTTGCTTAAGACTATCTCCCCTGCTCCTGATGGATATATATTCTCCTTAATGTTTTTTTTTTTTTACAAATTTTTATTTTATTTAAATTTAAATTCTATTATTTAATGTACCTAGAGTTTACTTTCTTTTTTTAATGTTTATTTTTGAGAAAGAGAGACAGCACACAAGCTGGGGAGGGGCAGAGAGAGAAGGGGACACAGAATATGAAGGAAGCTCCAGGCTCCAAGCCTTTGGCACAGAATGATGGTCTCGAATCCACAGACCATGGGATCATGACCTGAGCTGAAGTTGGTTGCTCAACCAAATAAGCCACCCAGGAGCACCTACTTTCTTTTTTAATGTGTCAGATTCTGTGGGTTGGCTTATTCTCTAACAATGCCACAAATCCTGTCTCCTGGCATTTTTCTGTTATCAAGGATTAAAGCTAGTATTTGATATCTCAGGCTCCTTTGCAATTTTGGGGCCGTATTACCTTGGCTGGGCTATTGGTAAAAGCCCCTGAAGAAGGCATCCTTTTCGGAATAAAATCCAAAGCCTGTTAAGATAAAACAAAAAAAACCCCATGAAACCTCTTTTCCCTATGTCCTTCTACCCTTCTTTCTTGCCTGTAATTTGGATATTAAGCTTTCGGTTTCGGTAACTATCTTGCATGATGAAAATGAAACCAAACACTGACAATGGGAGAGGGAAAAGATAAATAGAAAGGAGATTGTGTCCTGAAATAGCTGGCATGGGCAGAATTATACTCCACTAGACTTATGTGAAAAAATAACCCTACATATATTTAAACTACTGTATCACAAGGCTTCTGTTACTTAAAACTGAAAAACAACCCTAACAGGTACAGGGGTCAGCATATATTTTCCTCCATAAGTATATGACCAGTTGTGCTATAATCTAACTTTTCCCATTAAAATGTCATCTATGTCATTTATTAAATTACCACATATATTGAGATCTATTTTTGGATTCTTTATTCTGTTCCATGAGTTGTCTTTCTAGTTTGATGTCATTAGTACACTGATTTGACTACAATGATTTTATTTGTACACACACACACACACACACACACAGAATATTGCATTGCCTTCGATGTAGATATCATAATTTAAACCTATTCCCTCTTCCAAGGAACTTCCAAAGAGTTCAACAAGGTAGTTTTCAGAGCTCAGATGTAGGTATTCCTGGGATGGTGTTTTTGAAAAAATTAGTTAAAGAAAGTAATATAATGATGGCACCACTGTTTTGTGGGCAGGAATTTTTTCATTTTAGTTTTAATCTATTAAGTTTTTGAGGCTACACATGTTCTTTCACTTTCCCAGTCTCTTAAGGCTTATCCAAAACAGTAGGGTTGATGGTGGATGATCCTTAGTGTCCCACAGAGCAGTAACGGTCTATGATATCATGAATTTCCAGACTAGGGCATATCTCTGTAACTAATACATTCTTTCTCCTTGTAGTAATGAAAATTTCTGTATTTGGAATCACCATCTTCAAATACAGTGAGTTACCTGTACACTTCTGTTTAGTCTTAAAATCAAAATGTACACATTACCTTTTATTTTTTCTCATTGGTTGGAAACCTTGGTGACCTTCTGAATAAGGAGATACATTCAATCTGACTTGGCTCACCTAGGGGCAACTTCACACAGGGCTTAACCTTGGCAGAGAGAATGGACAGGCAGCTAGCTAGAAAGAGCTGCATTTCTGAGAACTATTATATTAGAGAAAATGTTGGGTTCTTCCTGGGGTGAGAGTAAACATCTGGGAGTAGAATTTACATAGCTACACACAGATAGCTATACCACCCAGCCATTCCCATACTTTGCTGTCCATCTTACCATAGTAACACTTAAGCTATTTTCTCATATATATAATTAATTATTTTTTAAGCATATAAAGATGCAAAAGATCAAATCATATATCCTTTTCCTCTGATAGTCCTTTTCCTCTGTAGTATATGAAAAAGTATAGTCAGATGTTAGTTTAAAACAAATATAAAAAGTCATCAAGAACTAAATGGGGTGCTCTTTCTCCTTCCTTTCAACCAATGTCACAAGTTTATTCTGCATTTCTACGTTATGGTTCTTCCCCAGCATTAAGACAAATGGATTGACCAGAGACTGAGTCATTTGAAATTTATTTTCCTCTAACTTTGGGTTAACTAAAAAATTTTGGCTGTCTTAATTTATCTTCAAATTTAATTTAAAAAATTTTAATGTTTATTCATTTTTGAGAGACAGAGAGAGACAGAGTGTGAGTAGGGGAGGGGCAGAGAGAGAGAGACACACAGAATCTGAAGCAGGGCTCAAACTCACCAGCCATGAGATCATGACCTGAACCAAAGTCAGGCACTTAACCAACTGAGCCACCCAGGCACTCCTCTTCAAATTTAATTTTTAAAATGATAACTAATGACCTCAATTCAAATCATTTGTGGAACCTCACAGCCCTTATAAATATGGATTATAATAAGAATAATTATTTATAGATAATAGACTTTTTGTCTTTCTCTCGAATGTTCTTATGACTGAAAGAGTATGAAAGTTCAGTCCTGCTGGGTTCTATATGTATCATTCTTTCTTTGTGTTTGTCACTTTATCTGTGACTTTGTTTAAATTCTTAAAGTTACCACTATCCTAGGAAAATGTAACCCACTATAGAAAGCATTAAAAATGGAAATATCAGGATACAAACTTGATTACAAAATTTTTTTCATTACAAGGTTAAAAACTATGGGGGTGATTTTCTGGTTTCCCTTTTTCTGAGTTCCATTAAAAGCAATAAAAGAGATCAAATGTCTTTCTTTATCTTCCACCGGGTCTGTGAGAGTCTGTGGAAATACACGCTCTTATGTACTATTTGAAAAGGAGGAAGTAGGAACCTGAAAGTGAACAAAGCATAAAATTGATATATGTGATGTTCACAAAACTGCCCCACCATTGTCTTACATATCAACTTTAGACAATCTCCAGAGAACTGAACAAAATATAATGCAAAGCAAAGGAAATCATTTAGTGGGGCCAGTATTGCTTTTCTGGACCTTCTAGCAGGTAAGAGCATCCTGGATGTGTACCACATAGCTAAGATCCTCAACTCTGGATTGTTCATGCTATTAATAGTTTTGTGATGTTACATAGGTAATGTGAATTCTCCTAACTTATTTTTCTTATTTATTTCTGCTAAATAAGGTTAAAATGAGAGTAATAATGGTGTCTACTTTATGTGGAGCTTATGAGGGGCAAATGTCTACATAGAGTTAATGTTGCATAAATGTTGCCCATCATCATCAGACCCAGACATGCTTGTCTCAGTGACTTAGAAACAGGTCCAGTAGAAGTTACCAAGAAGCTTTCTTATTAGTGGTGAAACTGCAGATGTTGCTTTCTTGTGAAAGCAGTATAATAGTCTCTATATTTCCTACTTCTTGCTTGTCTATGAAAAAAGTAAGAGGAAAAACAGAAAGTACTTGTTGTAATGTCTTCTCCTCCAGCTAACAGGAGCTCCCAGTAGCGTAAGTCACAGTACAAAGGACTAATCTAAGGTAAAGGAAATGATTCATAAGCTCTACCTTTTCTTCTTTTTTATCCCAAGTTGTTGAAAGCTTATAAAGTGGATTACACAGTACATAGTATATGTAGAACCAAAAAAGTTTATAAAAATTATTATTATCCAATGGCATGATCACGACTTTAATTAGTCACAACTCTCTTCTAGAAAGCCTGTACAAAGTACTGTATTCCTTGAAGTTTTTTAGAGGCATTGTGTGTGTGACTCACACTTAAGAAAACATAAAGCATGAGGCAGAGACTTAGCATATCTTGCTCAACAACACAGAATTATCGAGCGTCAAATAACAGTTCCATTAATCAGCACTGCCACTAACAAGTAGCTAATACTTTAATAATCGTTATGTCTGTTTGATACTCCTTGTGGAGGATGTCGTCTAGGGCATTTCTTTAATCATTTACCTTTCCGTGGCATAAATACCTTAATGATGCATAGAATGTCTTTAACATTTCAGAGGCTTAGGGAAGGAATTCATAACTGAACGCACTTAAAGAGCAGCACATATTTTTCCTATTCTGCCTCCTATTCCACCAAAGCGATTACTCTTTCCAGTTTGTAGGAGGCTGCTTTGGATTGATACATTCCTAGATTTTAATTTATTCTAAGAATAAAATCTAGGAATGTGATTCCTTACGTCCATTGATTGTAGGTAGGAAAAAGGATCTTAAATTATATTGTGGAAATTGGAAGAGGGTCAGGAATGCAGAAAAAGGTTGTAAATAATTTGAGACATTTTAAAACATTCTACTATGCTTATACTGGTAACATAAAATACAAAATAAAGTAATTTGGCTATTTTTATTGCCTTAGAAATCAGTATTAGAGAAATTGTTCTTTCCACTACCTTTTTTTAAGGATAACAATTTTAACTAGTCTACAAAAGAGTTGGCTCCATTAATATTCCAATTATAATCAATAAATGAATGTCTGTTTATGAAAACTAATTTTTACTTATAGATTGATAAAATGTAATGTTTACTTAAGTATAAATAAGTACTTCAAAACAACTATCTTTAAAAATTTTTTTAACATGTATTTATTTCTTGTGAGACAGAGAGAAACAGAGTGTGAGTGGGGGAGGGGCAGAGAGAGAGGGAGACACAGATTCCTAAGCAGGCTCCAGGCTCGAGCTTTCAGCACAGAGTCCGACAGGGGCTCTAACTCATGAACTGTGGGATCATGACCGGAGCAGAAGTCAGATACTAAACCTACTGAGCCACCCAGGCGCCCCAGCACAACTATCTTTTTTTAGTCTCGAAGCAATTCATTAGGAAAAATTTCATTTGTTCATAAAAAATAATCAGTGAAGTCTGTAGTACTTTTTGAAGTTATTCTCTAATCAGCTGTTGTAAACGATCCTGAGTTCAGAAATGGTAGATGAATAGCATTGTTACAGGTAATTAACTTGAAAGTTTTATGCATTCTGTTAAGTAGATTTAATAGTACCTAACTCTGTAATGGTTAAACAACAAATAACAAGTACAAATAACGTGTGAGGTTCTTTTATTCTATGACAAAACAGAGTAGATGAAACAGAAATAAAGAAGTTACTGTTTGAGACAATTTCAATAAGTGTATCCAAGGTGAGTTAATCGTTGCTACAAATGGGCCAAGAATCAAGGTTGGATTTGTTAAATATCCTTTAAATGGACAATTCCTCCATGAAATTCTCTTTTTTTCTTCCAGTTTTATTGAGAAGTAATTGGCATACAATATCATATGAGTTTAAGGTGTACAGAATGATGGTTTGATTTATATATTGTGAAATGATTGCCACAATAGGTTCAGCTAACGCCCATTTTCTCATATAGATACAATAAAAAGAAAAGAAAAAAATGGAAAAAAGTTTTCTCCTTGGGATGAGAACTCTTAGGATTTACTCTCTCTATATTTTTAAGTTTATTTATTTTAAGAGAGAGACAAAGGGAGATAGAGGGAGGGGGCAGCAAAGAGAGAGGGAGAGAGAGAATCCTGAGCAGGCTCTGTGCTGTTAGGTTCCACAAACCTTGAGATCATGACTTGAACCAAAATCAAGGGTCAGATGCTTACGCAACTGAGCCATCCAGGTGCCTCAGGGTTTATTTTCTTAAGAACTTTCCTGTATATCATACAGCGGTGTTAGCTGTACTCATCATGTGGTACACTACGTCTGTAGTATTTGTTGATCTTATGACTGCAAGTTTATATCTTTGAACCACCATCCTCCATTTTCCCTCCCAGAACCTTCCACCTCTGGTAACCACAAGTCTGATCTCCTTTTGTATGAGTTTGTTTGTTTGGTTCTTTATTTTTTTCTTTTTGGATTCTACATATAAAAGAGATCACAGAGTGTTTGCCCTTCTCTGACCCGTTTCATTTAGTGTAATGCCTTTAAGTTGATCCAGGTTGTTACAAACAGCAGTATTTTCCGGACTGAATTATCTTCCATTGTATATATATACCACAGCTTCTTTACCCATTCATCCATCTATGGACACTTGGGTTGTTTCCATGTCTTGGCTATTGTAAATAATGCTGCTATGTACATGTGGGCACAGATACCTTCTTGAATTAGTGCTGTTGTTTTCTTTGGATATAATCCCAGAAAGGGAATTATAGGATCATATGGTAGGTCTTTTTAAAGTTTTTTTGAGGATCCTCTATAGTGTTTCCCATGGTGGCTGTACCAAATTACCATTCTACCAACAATGTATGAGGGCTTCCTTTTTTCCACATTCACACATAACGTCATTTGTTATCTCCTGTCTTTTATGATGATGGCCATTTTACAGGTGTGAGGTTATATCTCACTGTGGTTTTAATTTTTAATTTGCATTTGCCTCATGAAAATGATGTTGAACATCTTTTCGTATACCTCTTTGCCTTTCATGTATCTTCTTTGGAGAAATATCTTCAGGGGTTTTTGCCCATTTTTTAAATTGGATTATTTGTTTCCTTGCTATTGAGTTGTGTGAGTTTATATTGTTTTGACATTAATCCCTTGTCATATATTGTTTGCAATTTTTTTTCTATTCACTAGGTTGTCTTTATGCTTTGTTGAATGTTTCTTTTGCTGTGAAGATGTTTAGTTTAATATGATCTCATTTATTTTTATTATGTTGCTTGTGTTTAGGTATCATATCCAAAAAAGAGTTACCAAGCTTTATTCTTATATTTTCTCCTAGTTATGGTTTCTTGTTTTGCATTTTAATCCATTCAGAGTTAATTTTGGAGTTAATCCATTTGGAGTACATTTTAATCCACTTGGGGAATTAATTTTGTGAGTGGTGTAAAATATGGCTACAGTTTCATTCTTTTACATGTGAAGATCCAATTATGCCAGCACCATTTATTGCAGTGTCTTTCCTTCATTAAATATTCTTGGCTCCTTTGTCAGATATTAGTTAACTGTGTATGCTTGGATTTATTTCTGGGCTCTCGATCCTGTTGCATTAGTCTATTTATCTGTTTTTATTCCAGTACCATACTGTTTTTCTGACTCTGGCCTTATGGTATACCTTGAAATAAAGAAATGTGATGCCTCCTGCTTTGTTTCTCCTTTTTCAGTATTTATTTGGTTACTCAAGGTCTTTTGTGGTATATACAAACTTAGGAATATTTTACATCTATAAAAATGAAACTGGAACTTTATAGGAATTTTATTAAATCTGTAGATCATTATTATATCATTATTCTAAAAATAGCAATTCTTCTAATCCAGGAACATGGGATAGCTTCCCATTTACTTGTGTCTTCTTTGATTTCTTTCATCAATGTCTCCTTAGATTTATTTCAAAGCATTTTCTTGTTTTTTATGCCCTTATAAATGATCAATTTTATTATTTCTTTTTCAGAAAACTTTTTGTTAGCATATAGAAATGCTACTGATTTTATATGTTAATTCTGTATCCTGCAACTTTGCTGACCTTACTGATTAGATATATAGTTTTTTGGTCAAGCCTTTAGGATTTTCTATATGTAAAATTATGGCATTTACAAATAGAGATAATTTTACTTTTTCCTTTACAATTCTGATATCTTTTATTTCTTTTTCTTGCCTGATTACTTTGGGTAGGACTTCTAATATTATGTTGAGCATAAATAGTTAGAATGGAGATCCCTGTCTTGTTCCTGATCTTCGAGGAAAAGCTTTCAACCTTTCACCCTTGAGTATGATGTTAATTGTGGATTTTCCATATATGGCCTTTATTATGTTCAGATATATTTATTCTATGCCTAATTTCTTAAATTTTTAAAGAAATGAATGGGAGTTGAATTTAGTCAAATGATTTTTTTCTGTATTTATTGTGATGATTATATGATTTGCTTCTTTCATTTTATTAATGTAATATATTACATTGATTGATTTGCAAATGTGGACCCATTCTTGCATCCCAGGGATAAATTCCCCCTGATTACGATGAATAACCCCTTTAATGTGCTGTTGATTTCAGTATGTTAGTATTTTATTCAGAATTTTACATCTATATTTATCAGGATATTTGTCTATAGTTCTTTGGGTTTGTTTTTGTTTTTGTTTTCTAGTAGTGTTCATTTCTTGTTTTGATATCAGGATAATATTGGCCTCATAAAATGAGTTTGGTAGTAGCCCTTTCTCTCTTTTTTTTTTTTTTTTTGGAAGAGTTTGAGAAAGATCGGTGTTAATCTTCTTTAAAATTTTAATTCACCTATGAAGCCATCTTGTCCTGAGTTTTCCTTCTTTGGGAGCTTTTTTTAAATTACTGATTCAATCTCTTTACTAGTAATTGATCTATTGAGATTTTCTATTTCTTCCTGATTTCTTCCTGATTCAGTTTTAGTAAATTGTTTGTTTTTAAGATTTAAAAAAAATTTTTTTCTCGGTTGTTCAGTTTGTTGGCATATAATTGCTCACAGGTCTCTTATGATCCTTTGAATTTTTGTGTTACTAGTTCTAATATCTGCTTTTTCATTAATAATTTTGTTGATTTGAGTTCTTTCTCTTGTTTCCTTGAATTGTCTAATGAAGATTTGTCACTTTTGTTTATTTTTTCAAAGAACCAAATCTTAGTTTGGTTATCCTTTTCTATTGTTTTTCTGTATTTCCCTTCTGCTAACTTTGGGCTCAGTTTGCTTTCTCTGTGTCTTTTTTTTTCCCCCCGCCTAGTTCTTTAAGGTGTAGAGTTAGGTTGTTTATTTGAATTCTTTCTTGAGTTTTATATAGATGTTTATCACTATGAACTTCTATCTTACAACTGCTTTTGCTGTGTCCTACAAGTTCTGGTATGTTGTGTTTCCATTTCCACTGAAAACTCTCCAGAATTCTCCCCCACATTTAATTTCTTCCTGCATCCATTAATTGTTTAGAAGAGTGTTGTTTCACTTCCATATGTTTCATTTCATGAATTTCCCAACTTTCCTCCTGATTGGTTAATAGTT
Organism: Hyaena hyaena; assembly: GCF_003009895.1. NCBI lineage: Eukaryota > Metazoa > Chordata > Mammalia > Carnivora > Hyaenidae > Hyaena > Hyaena hyaena. The sequence goes on along the minus strand of NW_024082107.1, from coordinate 303,176 downwards.
TCATGTCATTGTGGTTAGAAAAGATATTCAATATGATTTCAATCCTTATGAATATGCTAAGACCTGTTTTGTGGCCTAATGCATAGTTTATCCTTAAAAAATGTTCCATATATGCCTGAGAAGAATATGTATTCTGCTGTTGTTGGATAGAATGTTCTATATATGTCTAAAGTGTTGTTCAAACCCACTGTTTCCTTATTGATTCTCTGTCTGCATGATCTATCTGTTATTGAGAATGGAGTAAAGCCTTCACCTGTTACTATATTATTGTTCATTTCTCCTTTTCGCTCTATTAAGTTTTGATTTATATATTTAGGTGCTCCAATGTTGAGGACGTAAATATTTATAATTGTTATATCTTCTTTATGTATTGACCCATTTTTTTAATTATATAATGACCTTTGTATCCTCTTACCTTTTTTTATTTAAAGTCTATTTTGTCTGATGTAAGTATATCTACTCCTGCTTCTTTTGGTTACCATTTGCTTGAAATATGCTTTTTCATTCCTTTGTTCTCAGCTTATGTGTATCTTTAAGGACTAAGTGAATCTCTTGTAGGCAGCATATTGTTGGTTCTTAGTGTTTTGTTTTGTTTCTTTCTTTAATCCGTTCAGCTATTCTGTGTCTTTTGACTGGATAATTTAATGCTTTTATTTTTGAAGAAATTATTGGTGGCTTAAGGACTTATTATTGCTATATTGTTAACTGTTTTCTGGCTGTTTTGTAGATCCATTGTTCATTGTTTCTTATTCTGCTGTCTTTTTTGTGTGTTGATGTCTTTTGGTATTAGCATGCTTTGACTTCTTTATCATGTTCTTTTATGTAATAATGACAGGATTTTTTCCTTGTGTTTACCATGAGGCTTACACAAAATCTTAAATTTATAATACCTTATTTAAACTGATAACAACTTAAGTTCAATAGAATTCATAAACATTACACTTTTATTTCTTCTCACTCTCATTTTTTAGGTTATTACTGTTACAAAAAATATTTGGGGGCACCTGGGTGGGTCAGTTAGTTAAGTGTCTGCCTTGGGCTCAGATCATAATCTCACAGTTTGTGAGTCTGAGCCCCATGTTGGGCTCTCTGCTCTCCATACAGAGCCTGCTTCAGATCCTCCTCTGTCATCCTCTCTCTTTGCCCCTCTGCTGCTTGTACACACTCTCTCTCTCTCTCGAAAATAAATAAATTAAAAAACTTAAAAAATATTGTGTAACTAATAACAGATTATTATACTTTTGGTGTCATATTTACTTGATTTTCATGATCCTTACATTTATACCTGCATATTTGAATAATTGGGCTCCTGTTCCAGACTTTACAGATTTCCTGTGGCAGAGACAGCTTTTCACCAGTCATCTATTAGTTTCTGAGTGTGTCTACTGGTAATGTCCTTGGGTAGGTGGGGCCTGCTATTATGGTCAGATTTTCAGTGAGCCAAGTATTCAAGCTCCGAGGGTGGGGGGAGGAGAGAATGTGGCTCTGGCTGAAATAGTTGGATAGGACTGCTGGCTTGATTCCCTACCAAAGTGAGGCTGAACGATGGGTTTCACAGTTGCCTGGATTCTCTAGTCAGGCTTGCTAGGTGGTTGGTATTAGGTTCTATATTCAGAAGTAAATGGAGATATGACTTAGCTTCCCTGCCCTGTCAGGGAAGCTGGATGGGACCCAGAATTTATACAGCTTGTTGTTTGAGGTCCCATATCAGTCCATAATGCTGAATTACTTGGTCAGGTGAGGCCGCTCGTTTTGCTCCATAGAAAAAAGAAGCCATGGGCTGTGTTCTCTGTTTAGTTGCTACTGTACTTAGGGTTGTTGAATGGGCTATGCAGTTTCTCACATGCTCTGGTTAGGTTTGCTGGTTGAACAGGCTGAAGGCTGTATTCAGCAATGAGCGGGGCTATGAATTAAATTTCCTTCTTTGGTTCAGCGGAAGTGGCCTTAGTGCCGGTAAAGCGCTTTGTTATCTTAACTCAAGCTGACCTACCCTCCAAGTTTCCTGACCAAAGAGGGCCACTGGCTTTGCTCTGGAAGTTGTTAGCTCTACCCACCTCTTAGCTGACGTGTCAGGAGCTCAGCTGCCAGGTGATTTTACCAGCTCTTCCAGTCAGATGTGGCCAGAACACACTCCTCACGGTGGTGAGGCTGTATCTCAGCTCTTTTGCCTGGGCAGGAGGGAGGAAAGTCACTTCTCGCTACTCTCATTTTCCCAAGCAGTCTCTCCAGTTGGGAGGAGCTGAAAGCTACCTCATCCTTAGCTATTAATTACCTGTCTGCCTGTGCATAGCATGGGAACTCTGCTCCTGATACAGACTTTGTTCTGCAGGTGATCAGCCTTTCTTGCCCACCTCTCAGCTCAAGTGCCCCTGAGCCTCACAGCTTCCAAGATTTGTTTCTAGCCCTTCTGGTCAGATGTGGCAAGAAGATACTCTTCAGAACAGGTGGGGCTGTGATTCAGCTCCTTGCTCAGGCATGAAAAACCAGATTCTATTGCCAGAAAAACTCCTTATTTGAGGATCTGCATCAGGCAATCTGTATCCAACTGAGTTCCTTGGCCAGTGTGCTCTCCTAACTTCATTCTGCAGATGAGCAAAGCTGCTGGTTGGAATTACTACCTGGGTATCGCTGGTATGAAGATAGTCTTCCAAGATCCTTGTGCTGGTTGTTGAAAGCCTTTTCTTATTCTCCATCATGGTCAGGTTCCCCGTGGCTAAGCCCCACAGAGTACCCTGAAATTTCAATGGTCTAAGATCAGAATAGGGGTTCTTGCAAAGCAACACAAAATGCTGGGGGGGTGGTTTTCTGGTTGTCTCCTCAGGGTTCTCTTTTTACACTGGAGGAACCAAAGGCCCAGGGGAGACCTCTCCACATGGTACTGTGCTGGCTGAGGGAAGGGGCAATGAGATCAATGTGTAGATACTTCTTTTACCCTTCTAATGATGTCTTGGTCTCTGTGGTACAGGAGTGAGACTTGAGCCTCACCCCTGCATTCTAGGATTCTCTCATGGTGTTTTATTCTTGAGTAGCTGTTAGTTGGTTTCATGAGGGAGAGTTAAAGCAGGAACAACCTATCTCAGTATCTTGGTGACATCACTCCTGGTCTCAGTTTAAACTAATTTTTCCTATTTTGTTCTTTTCACAGCACTTCCTATACCTCTATCACTTGATTAATTTGGCTTTGGGTGTTAATTGTTTACATGTCTAGGTCTGTACTAGCTTATAAATATCTTGGGGGTAGAGGCAATGTCTTATTTGACTCTGCATGCTATAACTGGCCAACAAGAAACATTATATGTTATATTTGGCATATTAAAAGAAACTAATAAAATCAAGTAAGTAAGCAAATAGATAATATTTATTTTAACGGTGAGATTTTTACTCTAGTTTATCAAATAAATAAATAAAAGAAAAAGTCATCTCAAGAAAGCATTTTTAAACGATCTTCTAAATAAGAGAAAAATCATTATATGCTTATATTAGTATTTTCCCTCAATATTCCTCTTTAATTTCTTGGATAACCCACTCATTCTTCAGAAGGATGTTCCTTACTCTACAAGTATTCATTGTCTTTCCAATTTTTTTTCTTGTGATTGTTTTCAAGTTTCATAGCATTGTGATCTGAAAATGTGCACAGTATGATCTGGAACTTGTACTTATTGAGGGCTAATTTGTGTCCCAGTATATGATCTATTCTGGAGAATGTTCCATGTCCACTGGAGAGGAATGTGTATTTTGCTGCTTCAGGATGAAATGTTCTGAATATATCTGTTAGGTTCATTGAGTCCAGTGTGTCATTCAAAGCCATTTTTTTTCTTGTTCTGCTTAGATGACCTGTCCACTGCTGTAAGTGTGGTGTTGAAGTCCCCTACTATAATGGTATTATTATCAATGAGTTTCTTTATGTTTGTGATTAACTTATTCATATATTTGGGTACTTTCATGTTGGGACATAATATTTCCAATTGTTAGATCTCCTTGGCAAATAGACCCCTTAATTATGATATAATGCCCTTCTTCATCTCTTGTTCCAGTCTTTATTTTAAAATCTAGTTTGTCTAATATAAGTATGGCTACTCCAGCTTTTTTTTGACATCCATTGGCATGATTGATGATTCTCCATCCCCTTACTTTCAATCTGTAGGTGTCTTTACGTCTAAAATGTGTCTATTGTAAGCAGCATATAGATGGGTATGTTTTCTTATCCATTATGATGCCCTATGTCCTTTGATTGTGTTTAGTCCATTGACATTTATTTATTTTTTTTTAATGTTTTATTTATTTCTAGGAGAGAGAGAGACAGCGTGAGCAGGGGAGGGTCAGAGAGAGAGGGAGACACAGACTCTGAAGCAGGGTCCAGGCTCTGATCTGGCAGTCAGCACAGAGCCCGACGCGGGGCTCGAACCCACGAACCGCGAGATCATGACCTAAGCGAAAGTCGGACGCTTAACCGACTAAGCCACCCAGGCGCCCCTAGTCCATTGACATTTAGAGTGAGTACTGAAAGATATGAATGTAGCATCATTGTGTTGCCTGTAGAGCTGGTGTTTCCAGTGATGTTCTCTGGCCCTTTCTTTGTTGCTTTGGGTCTTTTCTGGTTTGTTTCATCTTTTCTTCACTCAAAGGGTCTGCCTTAAAATTTCTTTCAGGGCTGAGTTAGTGGTCACAAACTCCTTTAGTTTTGTTTGGGAAACTCTTTATTTCTCCTTCTATTTTGAATGGCAGACTTGTAGGATAAAAAATTCTTGGCTGTGTATTTCTGATTCAGCATGTTGAATATATCCTGCCACTCCTTTCTGGCCTGCCAAATTTCTATGGATAGGTCTGCTGCAAACCTGATATGTCTTCTCTTATAGGTTAAGGACTTTTTTTTCCTTTGCTGCTTTCATAATTCTTTCCTTGTCTGTGTATTTTGTGAATTTGACTATGTTATGCCTTGCTGATGCCTGATTTTTGTTGGCTCTAATGGGAGTTATCTGTGATTTTTGGATTTTGTTGTCTGTGCCCTTTTCCAGATTAGGAGTTTTCTGCTATAATTTACTCACAAAGACCATCTGCCCCTTTTTCTCTCCATCTTCTGGGACTTTTATGATTTGGATGGTATTCCTTTTTAATAAGTCACCGAGTTCTCTGAGTCTTGTATCGTGCTCTTTTGCCTTTGTTTCCTTCTTTTTTTCTGCTTCATTATTCTCTATAATTTTGTCTTCTATATTGTTGATTCACCTCCTTGCTTTGTCCATCCTCGCTGTCATGGCATCCATTCAAGATTGCATCTTGGTTATAAGGTTTTTAATTTTATACTGACTACATTTTACTTCTTTTATCTCCACACAAAGGGATCCTATGCTTTTTCTCAATAACAGCAAGTATTCTTATTATCATTAATCTAAAGTCTAGTTCAGACATCTTGCTTATATCTGTGTTGATTAAGCCTCTGCCTGTCATTTCTTCCTGTTCTTTTTTTTGGGGTGAATTCCTTTGTTTGTCATTTTGGAGGAGGAAAAAATAAAATAAAAAATTAAAGTTAAAATATTAAAAACAAAAATCAAATAAAAGAAGCTAGATCCTAGTCTTGTTTTGATCTGCTTGTTGAAAGAAGCTTGATAGTATAAAGAAAAAGGGGAAAGACAAAGGTAAGAAAAAATTAAAAATTAAAAAAAAACATAGAATAAAATAAAAGAAAATTAAGTCGAATAAAATTTATTTTTATTTTTATTTATTTCTAGGAGAGAGAGAGACAGTGTGAGCAGGGGAGGGTCAGAGAGAGAGGGAGACACAGACTCTGAAATAGGCTCCAGGCTCTGAGCTGACAGTCAGCACAGAGCCCGATGTGGGGCTCGAACCCACGAACCGCGAGATCATGACCTAAGCGAAAATCGGATGCTTAACCGACTAAGCCACCCAGGAGCCCCATAAGCAGAATAAAAAATTTAAAAAAATAATTAAAACATGAAAAAAATATTTAAAAAAGAAAATAAAAACAAATTTTTCTCTTTCTGTATCTAAGAAAAAGAAAAGAAAGGAAAAAAACAATTTAAACAAAAACAGAACCAAACACATAAAATGAACTAATAGATGAACCAGCAAACGAAGGAAACCTAAATAAAGTTATATCCAGTTTCCCCTAGAACTCAAACTATGAAGCACTTTATAGTCTGTACACTAAGCAGGTGGAGGGGGCTCATGTTGGTCTTCTAGGTGATGTGCTTAGAGGGTGCAGTTGGGTGGGGTTTGGTGTAATGGCTCCGTTGTCCACTAGGTGACACTGCTTATCTCACAGGGGTGGATCATTGTGGTGTGCATGAGCATGTGTGGCAGAGGTGGTAATGGCTTCACCCAGTTCCCTAATCTCTGGCACAGGTATTTTATGCTCTGACTGACCCATGATCAAGCACCTCTTCTTTTACTTAGGCCTCCACCCACTCTCTGCCTCTGTCCTGTCCATGCCCAAGCCATCAGCGTGCCAGACAGCACCTCCCTCCAGATTTTTACCTCAGATGGGGTTGTATTTTGAAATCCCAAGCTTCAAAGACCCCTGTGGCTTGGATCTGTGTCAACTCTGGTGAGAGCCTCACTGAGCAATGGCCCAGTGTCAGCTTGCCCCAGAAAACATCCATGCAACCATGTAGTGCCAGAGGTTCAGAAATCATGGCAAATCACAATACATAGCCAGCACCAGGTTTCACCACATTTTGGTGTCTTGGTCCCAAAAGCAGCAAATGTAGCTTTTCTCTGGGATCTGCTCGGACCTTTGCTGGTGGGGAGGCCATATGGCCCCTACCAAATGCTCTCCAAGCAGGGAAACTGCTTCTCCTCATGTGGCACATGGACCCCTCGGACCCTTCTGCCTGCACCTGGGGATTCACCCTGCCTCCTCACCAGTGCAGCACCAGGCAATGAACTCTGAAACATCAGACTCTGCACTCCACTGTTTATATTAATCCTGCTGGTATTGAAACCCTCTTCTTTCTTCATGTCAGTGGTTTTGTGGAACAGATTTCTTATTCAGTCCCCTGTGATTGTTTTCACTCTTTCTCATTACTTTTGGAGTAGTGTTTTTCCTGCACTCTCCCAATATGCCACACTCTTCCCCTTTATCTTTTCTCCACAAAAACATCTCCCCACCCTCCAGAGCTCCTCTCTCCCCAGTTCACCCTCCACACTGTACCTGCTGAGTTCTATGGCTAGAGTTATGCAGATTGTTGTGTTCATCCTCAGATCAATTTCCTAGGTGTGCAAAATGTTTTGGTGCTGATCTAGCTACCTAGCTGATTTAGTTTCAGGGATGAGACAAGTTGAGGGTCCTCATGCTGCTCTGTCATCTTAACTCCTCTTTTCCCTCGGTATTCATCATTTCCAATTGCATCTCATGTGAGCTGGAAAGGCTAGGTCTTTTTCCCAAGTGTCAGTAGTAACAGATATGCAATTAAACATAAAGAGAAAATTATCAAAAAATAAGTGAGATCCTCACACTAAAGGTCAAACTACCTAATTTGAATTCTTGTGCAATGAAGCTTATTGAGAAACAATATTATCAGGACTTTCTATAAGCAAGGTACTGGTGGCAGGCACAGAGTATAAGAAAGTGTCAAGGATTTTGCCCCTTTTCTCAAAGAGCTGACATATACAGGAAGGGAGATTGGTATATATAAATAGGCCAATAATACGGCACAGTAAAGGTTGTAACTGCAAACCTTAAGCTGCTGATGAATTGAGGAAAGACTGAAGTGCATTCATTAATCATACACATTTGTTAACATCTATAAAAATGTTGATGGATTCCTACATGAATATAGAGAAAGCAGTGGTGAATCACACCCGAGCAAAGGAAGGTTTCAGTGAAAAGAAATGTGAGTTAAGGTTTAAATGGTGACATGGATTTAATCAAATCAGAGAGGTGGAATCTCAGACAGAAGAAATTATGTCAACAATGGTGCCACAAAATGGATATATCGAGAACAGTAAATAGAGATCTGGTGCCACTGGCAATAAGCTAGAGCTATAGATGATTTCAGAGCAGAAGTATAGAATGATATGGAAAGGGTTATAAAAATATAATTCTGATGCACCAGAATGGATATACTGGTGTTGAAGGACACAGGAAGCAGGGGACAAGTGACCAGCATTGTCCTGGTGAGAATTTTGGGGGGATAGAATAGACTAGAAGCAGTGAAAATAGAGGGAAGTGAAATGAGAAACTCTAAGAGGATGAAAATCTTCTTAGTGGTAGTGGCAAATAATTACGATGACATAGACAGCTATAGGAAGCATAGGAGAGGAAAAAATTATTAGGGAGTGATGATAAAAGTTTTCAGTTTGGAAAGTGAAAACATTTATCTACATGGCCCTGGGCCTTTGTCGAGGTTTCAGGATTGGTGACATATTTGCAGGCTCCAATGGAGATGAGCATTGAATTGCTGGTGGTGAATAAGCCCACAAAGGGTGGGAAGGGACAGTCTGAAGAGAAAGGAAGGAAAGAAGACCTTATTTATGGTCTATAGACACTATGCCAGGCTCTTCATCTACATTATTTAAACAGGGCTGAGATTGGTATCGTAGAGAAAATTAGCATTTCCTGGGTGAAATGCAAAGGAGAAACAAACAGGAGAGAAGAGTCTCTCTCTAAAGCCACAATAAGACCAATTTCCAAAGGGAAAAGTATCAAATGCAACAGTACAATGAAGACCATGTATTTATCATTTGGGGGGGGGGTCATAAAGACTTTTCATTTTTATGTGAAAACATAAAATGACTATTCCCTTTTATATCACTGTTGTTTCTCAAGTCATTCTGGAACCATGAAATAATCCTTTAGTCCTAAACAGCCCACGCAGAATTGGGAAAGAACATTTAGTTGATTGCTGCATCCTGTGTCAACTGATTACCTCCTACTCTATGCAGATCAGCTGCCTTGCACTCCAATTGTTTCCAGAAGCAGCTGTTGCTACTGATTCTGCCCCAAGCAATAGCAGAGGAGGAATCAAAACATGCTGTGGAGAAGGGAAAGGAATATGGAGACTGTAGGGGAGGCACAAGTTCACCCCTCCCTTCTTAGGGTCTTGCAGCTGGGACAAGGAATTCAACAGACAGAAGACAGAGCAACGGGAGAAAAGCTTACATATTTATGCAAGATTCACCTGACACGGGTGCCTTCACAAGGAAATGAGGACCCAGCGGCATAGGGGAAACTAGAGATTTTCATGCTAAGTGTACAAAGAGAGACAATTGTGAAAAGGTGACTAAAAAACATGGGGGGTGGTGCTAAAGGAAGATAAGAATTGTTTTAACAGTCTGTACAGGATTCTCTTGGCTTTGATCTGCCATCAAAGAAATGTTCCTATCCTCTCAGTACAGAGAGGGTTTCTTTCACATGGGAGTTTTTAATCTCCTGCTTTCAGGAAGAAGAGGGAAATTAGAATAGCCTTCTTGTATCTGCTGATTTTTAAGTGCCTTAACTCAAAATAATCCTTATGCCAAAGTGGCATATTTGGGGGTGGCATATTCTGCCATCCTTCAAGCTCATTTCTTATCTAGTAGAATCACTGCCTGTTAGATAAATACAAATAAAACAGCGGACCTGAAAATTGGTGGGGTTTTCCTCATGCTCTTCTCTGAGATTCATTACAATTTAGTTCAGTTAAGAAGGAGAGTTGGTGGTCAAGGTATACTTAATTGTTTTATTTAAAATAATATATTTTAGAGGCTCCTCGGTGGTTCAGTCAATTAAAGGTCTTGACTTCAGCTCAGCTCATGATCTCACACTTTGTGAGTTTGAGTCCCGCATCAGGCTCTGTGCTGACAGCTTGGAGCCTGGAGCAAGCTTCTAATTATGTGTGTCTCTCTCTCTGCCTCTCCACTGTTCTCTCTCTCTCTCAAAAATAAATAGGGGTGCCTGGGTGGCTCAGTCGGTTAAGCGTCCAACTTCAGTTCATGTCATGATCTACGGTTTGTGGGTTCCAGCCCGGCGTCACACTCTGTGCTGACAGTTAGCTCAGAGCTTGGAGCCTGTTTCAGATTCTGTATCTCCCTCTCCCTCTGACCCTCCTCTGCTCATGCTGTCTCTCTCTCTCTATCTCAGAAATAAATAAACATGAAAAAAATTAAAAATGTACAAAATAAATAAACATCAAAAATTTTAAATAATATATTTGAGATACTTTAAAAGGTAATTGTTGGGCTGCCATATTATAGGTCCTTTCTGTTGAGATGAGGGGGTGGGAAGTGAAGGAACACATAGAGAAACTCCTTCTTGCTCCAAGGAGTAGAGTCGAAGATGGAGGTTTCTGAGTCCCATTACATTCCTTTCTCAAGAAACAAACCAGAGATCAACAAAAACAAACACACAAATAAAAAAAAAAGCTAACCAACTCTAGGTTTATGAGCCCGAGCTCAAGCAGGAAATTGAGTTTATTATCTTCTGTAAAACGTCGTTACTATCCTTTAGAATCACGTTTTATTTCTGCCTTTCCCGAGTCGATTCTCTGCACTATGCATAATGATGCTTGCCTTAACAAGCTTCCTTCTGACTACCAGTGGCTAGCCTCTTCTAACGTTTCTCAGAAAAGTAAAAGTCATGAGCCTTGTTAAAGAAATTGTATTTTTTCCCCACTAAGAGTATTTATAAATAGATGGATTGCTCTGCTTTGAATTATCTTGGTCTCCCAATAGGGTGAAAGTAGACATTAATTATGTTCTTTTTTTCCAGGCCTTCTCAAAGTTATTTGTTCTTCTTGCCCATGACAATATTCCAATTCACTTTTCATTTGGCATGCTAGGGTTCTTGGGGCACCTGCCTGGCTCAGTCGGTTGAGCGTCCAACTTCGGCTCAGGTCATGATCTCACAGTTCGCGAGTTTGAGCCCCTCGTCAGGCTCTGTGCTGACAGCTAGCTCAAAGCCTGGAGACTGCTTCAGATTCTGTGTCTCCCTCTCTCTCTGACCCTCCCCTGCTCACGCTCTCTCTCTCTCTCTCATAAATAAAAAACATTAAAAAAATTAGAATGCTAGGGTTCTTAATCCCTAAAGGTAACAATTTTCTTCAGGAAGACAAAAAGAGTAAAATGATAAGTCTCCTTATCTTAAAATACGAGAAAAATATAACTGTCACTGTCCAGTTTCCTTAGAAAAGAGAGCCTGAGACAATGATAAAAGTCATAATGCAGCAGTTAAAGGTGAAACCCAGCCCAGTGCAGCATAGGTGAGGAAAAAGAAGGGAGACAATGAAAGAGAGGAAGCCACAGGAATGCATGGCCACACCAGCCACCACTTCATGGCCTGCTGCACAGAGACACAGCTTCTTTTTTTTTTTTTTTTAATGTTTTTTATTTATTTCTAGGAGAGAGAGAGAGAGCATGAGCAGGGGAGGGTCAGAGAGAGAGGGGGTCACAGACTGAAACAGGCTCCAGGCTCTGAGCTGGCAGTCAGCACAGAGCCCGACCCGGGGCTCGAACCCACGAACCGTGAGATCATGACCTAAGCGAAAGTCGGACGCTTAACCGACTAAGCCACCCAGGTGCCCCACAGAGACACAGCTTCTTAGCAAGAGCATTGCCAAACACAGGGGCTGCTCTGGAGGATGACAAGGAGAAATCTTGTCAACGACAAAGACTATGACTTTGGGCATCTATTGGAGGGAGGAAGGAGAAAGAACTTTCTTGCCTCACTAATTTTCTGCTTCCCGTTAAGTCAACGTTTAGCCATGGTGGCAGTGAACTCCCATATATTCTGTTATGCATCCTTTTGCTATGTTTGTAGAAACTCAGACTATCAAGTCGTCTCTTGTGATGTGGTGTTGCATCAGATTTGGGAGTAGAAGGAGGAGGCAGAAGTTCTAGCCACGTAGCATATTGCCTAGCAGTGTACAGTCTAGGGTAATAGATGTGGCACTCCCAGGGCAAGTGACTGGTCGGCCCCAGGAGGACTGAAAGGACCATGGCAAACTCAATTCAGCAAGGCGGCATCAGGGGTGCGTCCATGTCAAGGAGGCTGCCATCACTGAGGGGGTCTGAGGAAGTATGTAAGATTTGTGTTTCATAAAATAGCCTGGATTTTCAAAAATAACAACTAAGCCGGTGGCTGGGTGGATCAGTCAGTTGAGTATCTGACTGTTGAGTTTAGCTCAGGTCATGTTCCTAGGGTCATGGGATCTAGCCCCAACTCAGGCTCTGCACTGACATGGAGTCTGCTTGAGATTCATTCTCTCTCTCCCCCTCTCTACCTTTCTCTCTCCCTCCGCCTCTCTCCTCTGCTCACATGCTCTCTGTGTGATAGAGCATACATACATACATACATACATACATAAAACAACTAAGCAATAGAAAGATGAGTGAGAGAGATTTATCACGAATTTTGTCAAATGTAGATGAACTCAAAAACCTGATGATCTTAAGTTGATTTTAAAAAACAGTCATCTTCTCTTAAAATCAGACTCTCAAGATTTAGTTTTATACTCCTCAAGGTTTTGTGCAACATGACACTTTGCGGTGTTATTTAGATTCTTTTTCCTACATTGGCATTCACGTCGCAGACTCAGCAATGAACAGGGTGAAGAATTTTGAGCTTCGAGTGATGTACTGACCACACACTGGGTGAAAAATGATAGTAACATGAGGAGATCCAGTAGAGCTTTCATAACTCAGTTGCAAATTTTTCAGGAAGTAGTGCATATGATTAATGCTTTTGTATTTTTTCATATTCAAACTAACAATCAGCTTAATTTAGACCCTTGAGATTCTATGATGTATTCATTGAAGCTAGATTTAAAATTGCTTTCATGCTGTAGGAAAGAAAATGTTCTGTAAGTGCAAGGTGATCTCATAATTCAAGGACTTCTGTTTTCAGCTATTCTGTACGAACTGAGTTCAGCTGTGGAATAAAGAGAGAACTCCTGTCCACAAAGTAAGATACCCCCCCTCCATTTTACCATTAAAAATGTTGCAGCAAACTTAATAGTTTTGCAAGGAACTTTAATTTACAAACAGAATGAAAGCAGAAAATTATTTTCCCTCTTAACTTTACACCATCAGGATATTCTGGGGCAGGGAAGCAGACTCCTCTACCAATTCTCTGATAATTTGTTATAGAAAGAGCAGATTTAGGTTTCCTTCTTGCCCTAAATCATCCACTAAAGAGACATAGGAAAATGGCACCGTGAACACTCCAAATAAATCATCTACCCAATGGACACAAATTAATAGTAAATTCACTTTAAGGTTGGTTTGCCTAACAAAGTTAATTTTTGTCCCATCTTTGATTAAAGAAAATAATTTGTTACTATTTATTGTGTGCTTTCTATATTCCAGACACTGTTCTAAGTATTTTTAAAAATAATTTTAGTGACTTCCCAACTCGTCGAAGACGTAAGTACTACTACCACCCTTACCATGTGGAGAAGGATACAGAATCACAGTGCTTATGTAACCTTCCGAGGGTCACACAGGTAGCAAATAACATGGCAAAGCTGGGATTTGAACAGCTGGGGCTGGCCAATTTCCTCTTAGATAAAAATGATCATTTTCTCACTTCTACAACTTTAAATGATATATGCACACACGTGTATATGCGATATGAATATGAATGTATATGACTTCTTGTATGTCTTATTGCTCAATAGCAAATACGGGACCTGTTTTCTAAATAGGTCTAATTTTTCTCTGCTTTATCAGAGATTAAATGTAAATCAGGAAAGGCATCTGAGATACCCTGAAATTATCCTTCCCTCAACTCTCATAAGCTTTATATCAAATGCGTTAAGGAATCTACCTCCTTGTCCTTCATAGATGCGCTCAGGTTTATGAAACATGAAAAGTGACAGATTGTTTATTAAGTCGTTTAATCACTAACACCTTGGGGCGCCTGGGTGGCTTAGTCGGTTAAGCGTCCGACTTTCGCTTGGGTCATGATCTCGCGGTTCGTGGGTTCGAGCCCCGCATCAGGCTCTGTGCTGACTGCCAGCTCAGAGCCTGGAGCCTGTTTCAGAGTCTGTATCTCCCTCCCTCTCTGACCCTCCCCTGCTCACGCTGTCTCTCTCTCTCTCTCCTAGAAATAAATAAAAATATTAAAAAAAAAAAAGTTGCTGATGAGCAATTTAAAAAAAAAAAATCACTAACACCTCTCCTCTCTTTCTGAAATAGTGAGATATTACTCTGGCTGCTAGGAAAGTTAGTAAGCTCATAACTAAGTGATTGAGAAGAGCTGTAATACATCTGTAACTGTCTCATAATGCAAGGTAAATAACCTAGGATTTAACTCCTGGCTGCCAGGAGACAGAAAGCTTCTCCTCCAGTCCCTCCAGATTTATTTCATGTAAATTTTGCTGGCTGTTGCCAGAGAATATCAATTTAGGGGGTGAAGCGGTTGAAGGCATCAGAACACTTCACTCTTGGGATTCTGCTCCCACAACTCCAAGCATGAAAGAGTTAGTGCTTCCAATTTTAGGCGGAAGATGTGCACAAATTCACAGTAGTTCCATCTTTGTCTCTTTCCATCAGGCATTCAGAGCCTTTTCCAATGCACGTCTAGGTTTTAGACCAGTGTGAGGGCATCTGGAATCCAACTTTTGATCATTGGACTTATACAGTTACAGTCTCACATTACTTACTCTCTTTGGCTCAGGTGTAAACTCCTTTTTAAAATTTTCATACCTTTTCCTTGGATCCTTTTCCTTACCTCCAACCTCTAGCTGAGGGTTAAGTCTCTCTTGTCTCTGGATTTTGTGCAATGCACAGTTCTAGGAGTTTTCCAAATTCATGTATAACTGTGCACCGAGCTTATCGCTCCCAATTCCCAGCATGGGAGACCCCACTCAAAGTAAATTATCCTGTTAGATTAACAATACACAGGACTGCAGTTCAACTGGGCAATGTCAGAATCAAACTGATTGTTTTCTCTTTTACATTTTTGTCACAAGGGTAACTATTGATCTCACCACCACTTAGTGGATTGCAAATAGCCCTAGCATGGCCATGCATTGTAATGATACCTTTCCCAGAAGTTGCATTTGTAAATTCTAGTTCAGAATAAGCTCAGCTACAATTATATGTCTATAAAACAGACAAAATAAGTCACTCTGCCAACTTTTATTGAGCAGTTGCTTCATGCCAGGTGCTGTGCTGGTTCTGATACTGCTAATACTTGGGGAATTACAAATTATTGATTTTGTGTGAGGTTGTTATCCTAAAAGGAATCCCCCAGAGTCTTAGAATTGATCCCTCAGCAACTAGGAGTGCCGGCCTTGGCTTAGCCACATATCTGAAATCTTAACCATCCAAAGGGCTTTTGAATTTTTGTGTTTGCTTTGATACTTAATATATTTAACTTAAAGTATATATTAAACTATTCCTCTAAATATTTAATACTTTTATATAGTTAATAAAAACCAAGATCTTATAAAGATAAATCTCTTAAGAACTTAAACATTGCAAACTAGTCAAATTCTTCTAACCTAACTAGTTAGAATTAAATTAATTGTAAATTTAACTAGTCTAAATTCAATAGCACTGAGTCCTACATGCCTGCTTCTCCTTAGTGCTTTTAGCAACGTAAACTCAGAAAAAACAAACAAAAATCATGACAACAGTCACAACATTTGTCTTCCTAAATATGCTTAACTTTTACAAAACACTAATACTAAATTCAATGGATTCTTCATATTGTGTAAATTTATTTTGTGCCAAGTTGGAGTCGCAGCGTCATTTATTTTTGTGACTTCAAACGAAATCAATTCAAAAGAAAAGAGAACACTGTTTTGCATGAGTCAAGGTTGCAGTATCTGGATAGGGTCACTGAGTGCCGTCCTGGCCTCCTCATTGTAACAATTCACTGGTTTTGTCAATGGGATTATTTGATCAATGCTTTGTACTTGGAACTATTGCCACCTTCTTCATTCCTGCTATCCATCTAACTATTCTGAGTCCTGATGTGGTTCACCTCAGTTTTCTATGGCTGCATATGTCTTACTGGAATTTTATTAGCGATTTGAGAAGTTTGGCAGATAACATGAGACTGTGCAAGTAGGTTTTACTTTTGTTTGCTTGGAGGAACTTCTTGCTTAAAACATTGTGTGTGTGTGTGTGTGTGTGTGTGTGTGTGTGTGTTTGATAATTGTAGTTTTACATGCAATTGTAAGAAATAATACAGAGTAATACAATAGGCACTTTACCCAGCTTCCTGCAATGGGAACGTCTTGCAAAGTTATACTCTAACTTTACAAAAAGGTTACATTCATGTTAATCATTTCTCAGTATATTGAGTATATCAAATCAATCAACTGTACATTTAAACTTACACAATGTAACATGACAACTGTACCTTAATCAAGTTGGAAAAAAGACATTTTTTGCAATAGAATAAAGTTCATATTTATAACATTTATTATTCATAATCACAAATCAATTTTCAATATATATTTGAATAGAAAGTGAATTTTCATTACCAATTTAGTAAGATAAAATGCATAACAAAAAACCCATTGGAAAATACAATGATCTATAATATTTTCTTCTTTATTTAAAGTGTTACTGTATATGGGGCGCCCGGGTGGCTTAGTCGGTTAAGCGTCCGACTTTCGCTCAGGTCATGATCTCGCGGTTCGTGGGTTCGAGCCCTGCGTCGGGCTCTGTGCTGACTGCCAGCTCAGAGCCTGGAGCCTGTTTCAGTCTGTGACTCCCTCTCTCTCTGACCCTCCCCTGCTCACGCTGTCTCTCTCTCCTAGAAATAAATAAAACATTAAAAAAAAAAAGTGTTACTGTATATAAAATTATAGGGACGGAATAACTGGAGGTCAAATGAATGTCTGCAAAGAAGTGACTTTTCTTTTAAATTTTTAATGTTTTTTTTTTTTTTTGAGAGAGAGAGATAGAATATAAGTGGGAGAGAGACAGAGAGAGGAAGACACAGAAACTGAATCAAGCTCCAGGCTCTGAGCTGTCAGCACAGAGCCTGACTTGGAGCTTGAACTCATTCATGAACTGTGAGATCATGACCTGAGCCGAAGTCAGACACTCAACCAACTCACCCACGTGCCCCAAGAAGTGGCTTTTCAAACAATGCTTAATTGTCTTATATTTATTATGATTACAACAAAGAGTATGATGGTTACCATCAAGCAAACAGAACTCAGCATTCCACATCTTCTGATAGTTAAGCAAAAGATATATTACCTGCCTGAATGTCCTGAACAGTGACTGTAATGGAATAATCACTGGACTGAGGACAGAACACCTGAGCTCTGTCAATAACAATAAAAAGCCATAAGTATGACCTTGGGCAAATCACTTTACTAAAATGTTCATTGGTGGGAAAACTGGATCAGATGACCTCTAATTACCTGATGCAGGGATTGTGGTTAAATGTTTTTACATTATTGTAGATTAAATATATATATATATATAACTTTATCATTCATACAAATGCAGCAGTGAAGTTAATAGTTAATTTAGTTTAGGGGCGTCTAGGTGGCTCAGTCCATTAAATGTCCAACTTGGGGTCAGGTCATGATCTCCCAGTTCATGAAATTGAGCCCTGCGTCAGACTGTGCTGACAGCTCAGAGCCTGGAACCTGCTTTGGATTCTGTGTCTCCTTCTCTCTCTCTCTGCCCCTCCCTCACTTGTGTTCTGTCTCTGTCTCAAAAATAAACAAACATTAAAAACCACTTTTAGGGACACCTGGGTGGCTCAGTTGGTCAGGCGTCCGACTTCGGCTCAGGTCGGATCTCATGGTTCGTAGGTTGAGCCCCACATCGGGCTCTGTGCTGACAGCTCAGAGCCTGGAGCCTGTTTCAGATTCTGTGTCTTCCTCTCTCTCTGCCCCTCCCCTACTTGTGCTCTGTCTGTCTCAAAAATAAACTATAAAAGAAATTTTAAAAAACACTTTTAAAATTAATTTAGTTTAAAAAATCAATTGAGAAGATATGAAGAAGGAATCTGCTCCAGGTGCTTTCTTTGACAGCAGAACAATGATTTGAAGTGGATATCTAGGTGTGAGGCCCTCCAGGATCTTATCTGATACAGTCCTGTGAAAAATGAGCATTCATTGAATTTACCCTGTATACAGTTCACCCTTGATCAACATGTGGTTGAATATGGGTCCACTTATATGAAGACTTTTCTTCCAACAAATATATTGGAAATTTTTTTGGATATTGGTGACAACTTGAAAAAAAAAAACCTTGCAGATGAGCCACATAACCTAGAAACAGTGAAAAAATTAAGAAAAAAAATAGGTATTCTTACAAGAATATAGTCTAACATACAAAATATGTGTTAATTGACTATTTATAGTATTGGTAAGACTTCTGGTCAACTACCCATAGTTAAGTTTGAGGAGTCAAAAGTTATGGCATCTCTAATCCCCATGTTTTTCAAGGGCCAACTGGTCTAATGAGGTTTGGGGGAGACAGTCCTAAAATGTGCCACTTTGACATGTGGATTACTTTGAGCTGAAGTCAACCGAGGCCCAAAAGCTCAGGAAGAACTTTTACCTAAAGGCCTAAGAAGATTGAAGTAGAGGGCTTGGTCCAGGAAGAAATGATCACTAGGATAATTAGAAAGATTATAGGCTAGGTGTTGTAAACTGGGGCCCCACAAGGCCTCGAAATCGAATTCTTTTGTGTGTCCCACTGTCTCTCCAAGCTTAGGTAAACATTTGTTCATGGAACATTTGCTTCCCATCTTCCTAAGAAGTATCTTCCCCTTCTTTGAAGTCTCAGACCTCTACCCCCTTTTCTTTAGCCCAGGATGGCATATAAGCCTCAATTGCTTGACTGTCTATGAGACACAGAGTCTTATGGCTGGGGGGCCCTCATATGTGTGCAATTAAAGTTGTTTTTCTCTTTAAAAATTTTTTAATATCTATTTGTGATATTAAAAAGAGAGAGACAGAGAAAGAGTACAAGTGGGGAAGGCCAGAGAGACAGAGAGAGAGAGCGAGAGAGAGACATAGAATCCAAAGCAGGCTCCAGGCTCCATAGCTGTCAGCACAGAGCCCAACGCAGGGCTCAAACTCATAAACTGTGAGATCATGACCTGATCCGAAGTCAGATGCTTAACCAACTGAGCCATCCAGGTGGCCCTGTTTTTGTCTTTTAATCTGTTTTATGTCAACTGAATCAACAGACTAGGCAAAGAATCCAGAAAGGTAGAGTAAAATTTTTTCCTCTGCTACAATACTAAGAGATAGTCATAAATTTCTTCTGGAATGTGAGTTATCCTGGTGACCAGGGCCAGTTGATCTTTACATCTTCCCTGTTTGGTACACTGTCAGGTTCATAATAAGCACTTGGTAAATTTGTCCCACAAATGAAGTAGTACAAGAGGTAGTTGAGCTGTTCGTGGAATTAGAAATTGATAGTACTAAAAAAGGCCTCATCCATCATGCAACTATTGATTTATGTTATCTAAAATCCTCAACCTTGGCTGCTACATGGCAAAAGCCGAAGAGCTTTTTAAAGCATATGATGCCGACATTCCACATCCACATCTTCTGATTTTATTGATTTGCAGTGGGGCCCAGAGCAGCATTTTGTAAAGCTTTCCAGGTGATTCGGCTAGGGTGGAAAAATGAAACAGATCTTGCCTACTTTCATCATTTTTCAAAGAGCCAGTGACAGCAATTTGAGGTAATCAGTATATGCATGCCTGTGTCAGAGTGCAGCGGGGAAACTGTTCTCCTGACCAGTGAAGCAGTCTTTAGATAGGGTGATTTCTAGAGGACTGGATTTTGCACACAAGAGGTAATTGACCTACACAAATATGGAATAAACCATTCAAAGCTGATTAGAATACTTTTTTTTTTAATTGCAGAAAAGGAGTATGAATTCCTTTCAAGCATTTGAATGATTTATACCTGTCATTCACTCCACTGTGGGTTTATTTTTTATCCAAAGCAAGATTTCCTGCCGGTCATTAGCACAGTCGGTAATACAGACAGTTAATTTTGGGATTGGCTCCTACCCTCACAGTTACTGTTTGTACTTGGCCATGTTGCTAAAGTCCTTTCCAGTTAAATTTCCTTGTTGGTAAAATGGAAATAATAGCATTGCTTCCACAGAGTTATTCTAAGGGCTAAAGGAGATCATACATTTTAGAGAAAACTGGTATGATATAATCCTTAATAAAGAGAAAGCATTCTCTAAGTGGTACTTTTATTGTCTTTTTATTCGGTTCCTTAAACCAAAAAACGAAAGTTATTTGAAGAAATTTTAGTTAAAAAGCAGATATTAATGTCAATACATACTTTTAAAATTAATATTATAATAAATAATATAATATACTATTTATATTTATTATTTATAAATATAAATAAATAATTTATTATAATATTATAACAGTAATAATACAGTAATAACAGTGACAGAGGTCGGTTTAATATTAATAAATAATATTAATAATTAAATATTAATCATTTGTTAATTATTTGTTACTTTAATTAATTATAATTATTTTATATAAATATTATAATAACAGTAATAACAGTAATGACAGGAACAGTAATACTACAGTAATAACAGTAACAGGGGTCGGTTTAATATTAATAAATAATATTAATAATAATCAAATAGTAATTATTTATTAATTATTTATTGCTTTAATTATAATTATTTTATATAATTATTTTATATACTTATATAAAAATTAATTAATTTAAAATAAATTTACTTATAAAATTATTAATTATTTTATTTAAAATAAAATTAATAAATAATATTAATTATTAAATATTACTTATTTATTAATATTAAATCAACTTCTGTTACTTCCCTGTTTGTTTAATCATTGCAGGAAAGTAAATCCCTGGAACTTCCCTTGATGAGGAAATGAAAATCCGTTTATTTGTATCTACTGAGAAAGCTCAGAATGAAGTAAGGGTAAATGTTGAGTCAAAATTGGAGGGTTTTTGTTTTGTTTTGTTTGTTTTGTTTTTTAACCAAAGAAATCCAACCTACACAGCTCTTAGCAAACTTACCCCAGACCTCACAGAGGGTCTGGAGCTTCCAGCAATGGCTATTTTTGGACTTGTCACCACTGGGTTGCTGCTTCTGTCCCACTGAATTGCGTGGGGAAGGAAACAGTGGCATGAAGAGAGCATGTCCGCCATGTCTGCACCGTCTGCAACAGCTTATTGTTGGTGCCTCCACCACCAAACAGTCCTATGAACACCACACCTTCATACCTCCTGTAGCCACCCAGGCAAGGTGAACAACTCCTTGCCAAGGCAAACCCTAGGGCACAGAGGAGCTGGTTAGCAAAGTGAAGGGTGAGGTCATTCCTTACTTACCTCAAAGCAGGATATTATGCCAAAAGGCCCTTGCCTTCCTCTAGCTTCATTATACAAACAAACAAACAAACAAACAAACAAAAATTGGAAAAAAATTTTGAAAGAATGTAGGAGGTGAGGAAGTGATAAACCACTTTTTCTACTGATTTATTTTAAAGAGAACAATATAAAAGGGGAGGAATTACACTAGGTGTATATAAAAATTCCCAACCAACATTAATGATAAATAAAAATAAAAAATGAGGCTTCGTTCTTCCTAAGAATAAGGGAAAAGATGTTCCTTCTCTCTTTTCTTAGAACATTTTCTTTTGCAAACTTGGAATTGTACATTTTATTCTGTCCCTTTGGCTTATATGTACATCTGTTTTTGAAAATTTTTTTAGTATTTATTTATTTTTGAGACAGAGAGAGACAGAGTGCAAAAGGGGGAGGGGCAGAGAAAGAGAGAGAGAGAGAGAGAGAGAGATCAGGAGATGGAGACACAGAATCTGAAGCAGGCTCCAGGCTCTGCACTGTCAGCACAAAGCCTGATGTGCGGCTAGAACCCATGATCCATGAGATCATGACCTCGAGCCAAAGTTGGATGCTGAACCACCCAGATGCCCCATGTACATCTTTTTTTTTTTTTTTTAAATAAAAAACTGTTGCAAGTTTTACAACTCGGGAATGTGTTGTTCAGGGAGCTGAGCATCATCTCTTTAAAATGTAGGCATCCAGCCTGCTTCAGATTCTGTGTCTCCCTCGTCTCCCTCTCTCTCTGACCCTCCCCTGCTCACGCTGTCTCTCTCTCTCAGAAATAAACATTTAAAAAAATAAATAAAATAAAATGTAGGCATCCAGAGAGAGAGTGTTTGTCTGTGAAAGTGTAGGAGCCTAATTTTGTAGGCATCTTGCTCTTCTGTTTGCACTTAGTATTCCTGTTTCACTGACCCAGAACCAACTGTATTTCTAATAATGTAGCTTTGGACATGGTGTTTTAGTACTTATATTATGGAGTCACCTCAGCTTATATTTGTGGTCAACTAAATTTTTTAAGCAATTTTTTTCACAAGAATTTTGCCAAACCAGACAGTATCCATTATGAATTAATAAAATTGATTTTCTTTTTGTAGCCATGAAATTAATAATATATATTACACATAATAATAAAATTATTTTATAAATAATGTATAATATATTAATAATTATTATATATAATAATATATTAATAATAGCATGCCCCTGCAATTGAGCTTATTATTCTAGTGTAGTGGGTGTTTTGAGGTTTTATTTTATTCCCTAATGGGTTAATCATTCCTCTCACCTTTATGCCACTCTGTGTTTATGTAGTGAGCATAACTTATACTCATTAAATATATATATATATATATTGGTAGAGATAGAGAGCGAGCATGAGCAGGGGAAGGGCAGAGGGAGATGGAGAGAGAGAATCTTAAGCAGGCTCCATGCCCCGTGTGGGACCCCATGTGGGGCTGGATCTCACAACCATGATATCATGACCTGAGCCAAAATCAGGATCTGGACCCTTAACCAAATGAGCTACCCATGCACTCCTATTCTCATTATATTTGGATAAAGACATTGAACAAGATCAGAAACAATGTTTGTAAGCCTGTGACATGAAGCCTTCTGTCAGGTAGAGTGACTTTATCTTAATACATATATTTTGGGGAACAGTACCACCAGCTGTAAACCTGACTATATTATTTTTCAGTTGATATGTATTCCTCTTCAAAAGTTAGGAAACCTGCCCTTTTCTAACATCTTTCTAAAAGAGGATCCTACTGCCTATTTTTTCCTGTAGCAATAGGAAGTAGATAAACTAGAACTAATTTATTCTTGGTGAAATCTTATTATTACTTGATGATTATTATCTTTTGTATTTTTAGCTGTCTGTTTTAAAATGCATCCTAGAATATTTCATGAAAAGATGTCAAGCTTATTTGTCTAACTACATTCATTTCCCCCTTCTGTGGAAACTAGAATATTTAATACCTTAAACTTCTACTTACACAATTTATTATTCTTCACGGACTCTGAATGACTGTCAATGGGTGGTTTGCTGTCTGCAAGTTATTTAGTATCTCGAGGGACTGGATGTTTAGCTTCACATCTCGGGATTTTTGTCTGTTTTATTCACTATGCCCACCCCGCAACCCCCATCCCTGTGTCTAGGGCAGAGCTTGGCACCAAGTAGATGCTCAGATGATATGTGAATTTAAACAGTGAAAAGATGGTGGACTTTGGCATTATGTAGATCTAAGTTCAGACTTGAATTCTTGTCACTAACAAACAGGAGATTTTTTAAAGTGGCTTAAACCTTTGTTTCTGTTTATACATGCACCTATTATGCTATTAAGATGTTATTCCTGCTCTCTGGCATTGTATATTATTGGGGATTGTGGAAGATAGGGGGAAGCATTGCTCAGCTCCCTCTTCAGGAAAGAACTCCCTGCTGAGTTGTTAGCAACATGAGAACCTCAGCTGTTAACTGGTCTGCTTTAGCTTTCAGGTCATGGTTACACTCTTCTTGGAGAAGCCCCTGGCTAATGATGAGCAAGAAGGTGCTGAATGCGCCATTACTCCCAATGCAGGACTTCTCTAACAAGCAATCTTTGCTTCAGAGCTCTGGTTGGGCTGAAGGGAGACTTTGCCTAGTGTGCATTACAGTCTGATGGCTCCTTCTGCCAGGAAATTTTTCTTCCTTTCTGCCCTTGAGTAACTCATACTCTTTAAGCTCTCAGACCAAGCACCACAGCCATAGGACAATCTGCCTGATGAGGCCTGATTTCCCTATGAAAAACTCCCTTCGTGCTTTATCTTAGGTGAACCTAATTTTTGCGATTATTTGATTAATATGTGTTTCCTACATTAGCCTGCAAAGTGCCATTGTGTTTATTTTTGCTTGCTATTGTACCGCTTTGGTCTGGCACAATGGTGATAGTCATTAAAATAATCAACAAACATTTGGGGAGTTGAGGAAGTAGTATGTAGATATTACAAGGGGTTTGACCTTTTTTTTTAAAAATGTTTTTATTTACTTCTGAGAGAGAGACAGACAGACAGCGTGAGCAGGGGAGGGTCAGAGAGAGAGGGAGACACAGAATCTGAAAGAGGCTCCAGGCTCTGAGCTAGCTGTCAGTACAGAGCCCGACGTGGGGCTCGAACCCACGAATCCTGAGATCATGACCTGAGCCAAAATGGTCACTTAACGACTAAGCCACCCAGGCACCCAAGGGGTTTGACCTTCTAACTTCATACACCAACTAGTCATTTAAGTTTTGGTGTTTAGAATAAAATATTTCAACACATTTAGGTCTATAGCTTAGACGGTAATGCAAAAGATTGTACAGAGTGTTGAGGTAATGAAGATAAAGAATTTAGGTAGAACATTAATAGGAACGAAGGAAAGGAAATGGAGACATAAGAAATTGGAAACGAAGATGCATTGGAGCTTAGTGAGTATTGAATGTGAGAGGCTAACAAAGTGTTTTATTACTAGAAAACTGATAACTAGTCAAGTTGCTGCAAGTGAAGATTTCTCCTTGATGAGCTTTAACCACCTACTGGGTGTTTATTTACCCTGGTCCCCTCCGTTGTGCTGAAAATAGCCAGAGAACCAGGGCAATTTAACACTTGTCCTTTTGCTCAAGGCTACATCTAGTAACAATTATTTCCTCTGTGCAGGGTAGAAATAGTTCAATTTATTTGCTTAGCGATTTTAATGAAAAACAGGTCGTCTTAACAAAAATTTTTTCTACTCTTCTAAAAGTTAAGAACAGAGCAGGCAGTAAGTTATCTGTTATACTCTACACTGATATACCCATATTTTCAATATGGAACTTATTTCTTTGGAGAAATACACAATGCTTAACCTCTTGAAAAAGAGTGATCATTATAAGGTAAGCCTGGGACTAATTACTGCCTCATGCACTAAAAGGTCATCTCACACCTTGCTGCCCATGGGCTTGCTTTTTCCCTACTCGAAACTTGATAAATTTTCCCTTACATAAGAGCATAGAGAGAGGGAAGTGTACTCTGACCTTGCTAAGAGAAAAAAAACCATGTTTTATTTCTCTTTGTAGCCATAAGTGCCTGAAAAGTACTAGTAAGTGTTCAAAGAAGGAAGGCAGGAAAGAAATAAGATCCAGCATAGAAAAAAATATATATATAAGGAAATGTAAAGGAGATATCATGAATAGAAAAGAAGAAGGAAATAAATTGGACATGAAATGCTCTGGATGAAATAAGTCTGGTTTTTTAAAGAAAACTTATAAAAGAGAAAAAGGAATAATGGAATGACAGAAGGGAAGGAAGAAAGGGGAGTAGAGATAGATGAGTGAGGAAGAGGGCAGGAAGCCTGGGTCATATTTAAGTATTAGTTGGAATGACCCTGACATTGAAATCTACTGGGCTTATGTATGACCAATAATCATCTCCAGAGGCACTAAGTGCAATTAGCAGCCCATATAGGAATTGATATCTACTTATGCTACTTAAAAATATAAACATTGCTAAGCTATGGGTACTGACTAGAGTACAGCAGCCCTCTACCCCTTTCCTGCAGAGACCCCCCCATGAATGCCTGAAAACATGGGTACTACTGATGCCAGCAGGCTAAGTCTGAGGACCCAGATGGGTCCCACAGGACCAGCCAAGAAGGTCCTTGCAGAACAGAAATCAAAAGTGAGACAGAAGGAAGTGAGAGCAGAGTTTACTGAAGATATAGTGAGAGCAGATATAGATGGAGCATCTGGGAGATGAAGAAAGAAAATGGAGGAGGAGTCCTTTTTTTGCTTGGGGCTTGGGGGTTTTATTGATGATTGTGGTCAAACTAAAGGACATAAGTAAAAAAATTTTAGGCATGATTTACCAAGGCATATGCCATATAAATCAGCAAAAAGCAGACACTCCACTAAGGCTCTTTTTGTAAATTTTTATTTAAATTCTGCTTAACATATAGTGTAATATTGGTTTCAGATGTAGAATTTAGTGATTCTTCACATACATAAAATACCCAGTGCTCATCATAGCAAGTGCCCTTTTTAACAGGCATCACCCATTTAGCCCAACCCCACCCACTTCCCTTATCACAACCCTCAGTTTGTTCTCTATCGGTAAGAGAACTCCCTCTCTTTTTCCCACTAGGGCTCTTAAATAGGGACTTTCATAAGATACTTCCCTCAGCTATAAAGGAAAGGTTACAAAGAAATGGAGTGAAAAATAATGAAACTGGGACAGAGAAAGAACAACACTGAAAAATGGGAATATCCATTTTGTAAATTTTGAGTGGAAGGTGATTTGGGCACTAGTAAGCACCTTTTTTATTCCCCGTCCTTTCAAACATTTGTGTAGTTTACCAAATATGAAATCAGGAAGACACTGAAAAAGTGATACAGATTTACGACTGTTTTGGTAGAGAAACCACTGAAATAGCTTATTAAATGTCATTATGGTTTGTTATCATAGAGCGCCAAATAAAAATGAGAATTGTATATTTTCGAATTAAATATTATCTTCTCTGTCAGCTATCTTATAATTCACAGACAGAATTGCAATAGATAAAAAATGGAAATTAGTTTTTATAATTTAGTTGTTTATTAACTGGCTAAAGTATTTTTGGAGAGCAGTGACAACTGGTTTTATTCTGATTGCTTCTATAGAATAGCTGAGGAAAGAGAACTGAAGAAACGCAACAGGACCCAATTGTTTTGTTTTGTTGTTCTGCTGATAGCTTTTTGTTATTTTAAAAATCTGTTTTCTACTTCATCGAAGTTTAATTTATGTACAATAAAACTCGCCTATCTTGATTGTCAAGTTCAGTGAGTTTGAGGAATGTAAACGTGCATGAAACCATACCATCAAGATACCCAACATTTCCATCAACCTAGAAGTTTTCATTCTGGGGTCAAAACTTTTGAGAGAGGATCATGATTTTGTATTTGCTAAGTAAGCAATCATTTGAA
Organism: Hyaena hyaena; assembly: GCF_003009895.1. Taxonomy (NCBI): domain Eukaryota; kingdom Metazoa; phylum Chordata; class Mammalia; order Carnivora; family Hyaenidae; genus Hyaena; species Hyaena hyaena. The sequence continues at coordinate 275,938 of NW_024082107.1, read as the reverse complement.
AAAGTGAAGTTTAAAGAATGTGCTTTCCAGTGCCCAAGGTCCTTTTTATACAAAATTCCTAAATAGTTTCACAAAACAGTGCAAAGTGGATCTGGGTCTGCTAGTGTCAGTGGCACTCTAGAGCCATACATAGACTAAATGAATGTCAACAGTGTCACCATTCTGTTGGTATAAAAAAAGATCCAGTCCCTATAAAAGCAAATACTAAACATTACAGTGAATTGCATACCCTATGAGATAGTATCAACCTAGCATTCCAAAGGATCAAACCTGTCAAAACAAAATTGCCCTGGACATAGTTCAGCAGTTAAGGAAGACTTTACCATAGCAGTCGTAACAAGGCAGAGAGGAGAACTCAGTCTGAGCTCAACTCTACGGAAACAAAGAGCAAGTTTGGAGAGTTTCAGAGCTGGGGGTAGGCGTGCCACAGGACATCTACATTTGCTGACTGGCCTTACTGAAAGGGAAAGTAAACTTTCTCATTTTCATGACAGAGGTTGTTTTCTTTTAAAGATTTTATTTATTTTTTTAAGCAATCTCTACACCCAACATGGGGCTCGAACCTACAACCCCAAGATCAAGTGTTCCATGTTCCACTGACTGAGCCCGCTAGGTGCCTCTTACTGAAGGTAGTTTTAAAACTTGGAGCAAGGCTCCCAAAGAGGTTAGGTTCTTACCTGCCCACACACCACACTGGGGTAACAGGGGGCTATTTTTCTTGATTGGTAATATTTCAAAGGGATGGTTCCCAGGTCCTTGAGAAAGACACTCCTGGGACGTGAAATAACTAAGAGGCTTTTGAAACATCTCAAGGGGGCAGAGAAATAATATAAAATTATAAGTTTTCTAAAGTAAATGGTCTAAAAAGAGACAGAGGAGACCTAGAATCTGAGAGAAGTCTGTCTGAAGTTTACTCAGGCTAAGGGGGAATGTTAAGTCACTCTAGGCCAGTTCTTTAAGAGTTCACTTCTCTTTCTGGTCTTGATTGGCTTTCACCTGAAGCACATTCTAACAATCAAGAATGCCTCTCACATCTCTACACCTAAGAGAACCAGCAATGGGAAAAGGAAATTATTTGCTTCCTTAGTTCAATGTTTACTTTATTTTCTGCCTAGTAATTAAACTTTTCTGAGAATGACTGACATCAAAAATGCTTTTTCTTTCTCTTGAGAAATCCAAAGCCTGTCATCCATCTCTGTGAGTTCCCAATCGCCCAGACAGAAATAATCACTGCTGTTCCTTTCACAAATCTAGGCTACTCAGCCTTTGATGACAGCATTGCAATCAGAATATTCAGAGTTGAGCCAAGAAAATGCCTTTTTACATACTTCTTTCAGTATTTGTAGTCCCCATCTCCAGTGAGTAATTATTTTGGATATGAATCATAGAACCTATCAAGAACAAGAAAAAATTGTAGGCAATTGGAAATGATCAAAACAAAACTGTAAGGCATTCTGATTCTGTCAAAGCTCTTCAATTCATAGTATTAAGTTCATTTTGGAGCATCTCTATTTGAGTTTCTCCAGTGCATATAAAGTTTTCCCCAAAATAATGAGTAGGTACTTGTATTACTAAAAGGGCCCTCTCAGAAGAGTCTTCCCCAAAGGCAAATTTCAGTTTGTTCCCTTGGTAGGCAAAAACTGCTTGAAATCTCCTAAATGTTAGTTCTTTTGCAGCCTAATAAAAACTTTACTATCCTATATATACCAAGCGCCCTGCTGCAATTAAGTTATGATAATTGACCAGCATCTGGTCATATCCCTTCAGGTAATTCAGTTTGATGATTGCCTACAGCTGCTAAGACTGACTTTGGATGTATTCCGTATCTAGGAGCACTCTAGTAATTCCCATTAGCATTTAAAATTAATGTTTTCAGGCTGTTAGGAAAATAGAGAGACAACTCTAAATAATGAAAGATTTATATTTCCCCTGATATATAGAGTTATATTCTCTGGATGTGACTATATATCTCCTGTGCAGGTTAATTATTGTTTGTGTGCATTTACCAAGAGAAAAATATATCAGGCAGCTGTGTTTCCACCCCCTCCCCAAACTCCAGAACCAAATTTAGAAAATGAATAGAAGAAAAGAAGCTATAATCTTTGAATTTCCAAACCAAATAGTGTCCTAACAGGATACACGCCTCAATTTGTCAAAATTCTAAGGGAGAGAATGTTCGTTTCAATTACAGGAAGCTTCTATCAGATGTAGTCTATTACTGGACATTCAACTTGGTAACACAGAACAAATGAAAGAGATTATTTTAATTTCAGCAAAAGTTTATTGAAAATCTGAGGTTGATAACAATAATCCCCAAAGCCAAGTAACCATGAAATAGGCTATTTCATAGAGGATATAGCTGAGCAAACCACAGAGCTCAGTCTCATCTGTAGGAACATCTATGGTTTAAATGGTGCTATTTTCTAAGTGTAATGAGTAGGGAAATTCCTTCCATATGCAGAGTACTGCCAGTGCTCAGTACTGAATCAGGTAACAGAACTCTTTAATGAAGTAACAGTGGGACAGAAGAAGGTATTTAAGCAGAGGGACCAAAGTACAAAGGCCACATGGGAGAAAAAAACTCAGTGTTCTTGGCCATCAAATTGGAAGACTAATGTGGTCCAGTGCCCTGAGTGAAACAATAAAGTGGTGGGAAATAAGATTAACGAAGTGGGCGACAGAGGCCAGAGCTTTTGGAGGCCCACGGGAAGACACAGGCCCGGTCCTGATTAAATAGCAGCGTTAGAGTCACAGGTGAGCTTAATCCCATATTTCCCCCTTATCCCATGTTTCCGTTTCACTTTCCAAGGCTTCCCAGGGTCAACAGCCCTCCAGAAGCACATGACCCTCCTTCCGCTGTGTGGTCAGACGGTCAGTAGCAGCCCTGTGCTACATCACAGTGCCCACCAAATTCACCTCAGCATGGGGGCATTTTATCTTCTCACATCATCAAAAGAAAGGTGAGTACAATACTGTAAGATTTTGACAGGAGGAGAGAGAGAGAGGAAAACCACATTCATATAACTTATATTACAGTATATCATTATAATTCTTCTATTTTATTAATTATTGTTGATCTCTTACTGTGCCTAATGTATGAATTAAATTTTATCCTAGGTATGTATATATAGGAAATAACATATATAGAGTTCACTACTCTCCATGTTTTTAGGCACCCACCATGGGGTCAGGGAAGGTATCCCACATCAACTGGCAAGATGGCAAAAACAGCTGAATATACGTGTGTTAATAGCTGTCATTTTTGTGAAGGAGAAACATCTAAAACTTTCAGAAAACTGGCAGAAGAAAAAGCACATGGTGGATTCTTTTTAAGTTAGGGGTAACCTCTAGAAGAAAAAAAAATCACGTGTAACTGTTAAGTTATTAGAACAGATTTGAAACTAAGAAATGGAAGTTAGGAAAGAGCGGAGGGGAGAAAAAAAGAACTAAATTATAGTTAAGTGAAATTAAGTTACATAGAAGAGCTAAGTCTTTATGGTATCTTGGTGAAAATGGTTGAATAAGGACATCTAAAAGTTCTCCTCTCCATAAAAGCGCAAAAATGGTCACAGAATCAACTTTATGGGAACTTCAGAACTCTGCCAGAGGCCTACTGCAGTCCAGGGAGCACTTATGGGAGAAAAATGATTGAATCAGGATAAAAACAGGGAGCACAGTGGTGGTTTCAGTAACTTGGTTTCATCTCCTGCTTACAGTGTTTTTGGTAGCCTCAAAAACGAATAGCCAACATCTGTGGTGCCAACTAGCAGCCTGGAAGCCACGGAAGGGGGCGGAACCAAACTGCAACTTGCTCAATGCCTCATTCTCAAAGAGGTATCATTATCTGACCTTCCCAGTGGGTCTCTGAAAGACCCCATTCGCAGTGCTCTGGGCGTTTAGACTGAGAACTCACTCGTGTCAAATGCGTGTGAAATGCTTTTTCCTCCAGAGGTAGGGAGAAGGGATGGGGGGAGGGGGTAAGCATTTATCAAAGAAGAGAAAACCGTCATGTGGTTTTACCCCCACCCTTCTGGGACCGCTGCTGGGGTGAGAGAGAAACTCTCTTCTTTCTGTGGGGCCCTGGCTGCTGCCGCTGTCACTGCTGCGGCTACTGTCCAAACACTGCTTGGGTGCTGGGGCACCAGAGAGTGGGGGAAAGAAGAACAAATGAGGGAGAGAGTCCCCCTCGCTCTCTGAAGAAGAAAGGGGATCCCTTTCTTACTCCTTAGGCTAGAACCGAGGTGTGTTCCTGCATCCAGATGCTCACTTTAGGTTTTAGCCTATGTGGAGTGGCAGCCTCAGGATTCTGGAGGAAAGAGATAAAAACGGCAAGCAAACCACTGGTCCAGGAGTACCGTACTTAGAAATCTGCTCTTCTTCACTGACCAACCTGCCAGTATTTACTATGTTTAGTCTTCACAGAGCTGTTCCTAGCTTTCTCTCCAGGTTTCAGAGCTGCATTCAGCGGGAGAGGCAGGGCAATGTGTGTTTACGCGTCCCTCAGAACCAGACCCTGATCTATTTTTCCTTCTTTCTCTTTCTGGGCAATTTCAATTAGGCAATCTGTTCATCTCTGGCATAATTTTTTTAAAAAATTTTTAAAGTTTATTTATTTTATTCGTTTGAGAGAGAAAGAGAGAGAGAGAATATGAATGAATGAATGAATGAGCGAGCAGGGGAGGGGCAGAGAGAGGGAGACACAAGATCCCAAGGAGGCTTGAACTCGGGAACCGTGGGAACAAGACCTGAGCAGAAACCAAGAATCAGGTGCTTAAGCAACTGAACCACCCAGAAGCCCCTAGCATAATTTTTTTATGTGTTTATTCTGAAACAAGACATAAAATGGAAAGAAGGAAAGGGAAGAGGAGTGGAGGGAGGGTAAAAGATAAGAATAGGAAGGAAGGAGGGATCTCCTATAGCTTTTCTAAAACATTTGGTCTCTAGAAACATATCCCATTTATGACAGATGAAGGGAAATTCTCGTAGAGTAATGGACATTTAAAGGCAGCGAGGAATTGGATCATATGCTTAAAACTATGTTTTGTCTTTTTTTCTTGTCAAATCGTAACTTGTAGAACTGTGTGGTTTGTTTTTATTTGGGGATGTCCAATAATAGATCTGACATCTCAAGTGTCAAGTCCACTACAGAGCTAAAACAGTTAGAGGCTGCCTATCACACACTGCTAAATGATATCAGTGTTTTCTGATACTTGAGTTGTCTGGAAGTAAAGGATACTTCCTGGCCTTTCTGGAAGAGTATCTGTCCTCACTCCATTTTACACCAGTCAGGGATTATTTAGTAAATTTATGGATTAGTTATCCAAAGGTTTGCAGGCATCTGAATTCTATTTACATTAATGTTTGTCGGAAATGAAAAGGTATGTTTTTCTTAGAAATTGGGCTTATCATTGTTTATTATTCTTTCCGGCTTTTATGTATGGAAGATCAGTATTTGGAATGGAACAGAATTCCACTTTGTCTCTTTTGTAGGTTCATTTGGTTTGATGCAGTGAGAATTATACTGTGAATATAAATTATGCAGTCTAAAGCCCTAGAGGAGTGCTAGATGATGTATTCATTTAAGTGTTATTTTCCTTTTGTCTGCATACAAAGGGGATAAATATGTTGAAACAAATATATTGAAGTACATTGAAGTAAAGGACCATTCCATAGTCACTGTAAATGTATGGATGCTCACGAATGTCTGGAAAGCTTTGAGGGTGCTTCCTCTAATCATTTATTTTTTGAGAGAATTTTGGAAAGACATTCTTCTGAGCCAGAATGGAAGCTGAAAGCTTGGTTGATGCTATCTGCTTTATGGTTTAGGCCAGCAGCTTGGCCTAGAGAAAGACAGATGTTGAATATAGAGTATTGTGTGTGACTGAGATTACTTGCTAACCCAGGTCTCCCTGAATCATTTGGAGTCCTCAGGAGAGGATTCCTCAGAAAAGACTAAAAGAGTCACTTCTTTAGTACTTTTGTAAGATCGGAGTCATCTTACAAGCATAGCTATCTCAGTTACTTTTATAAATAGAGGTTGGTGATACTTGCTCTTTCTCAAAGAAGTAAATGAATTAAGATGTAGAAGTGGGGACGGGCAGACTTGTTTTCAACCATGGAGAGAAAAGGATTGTGAGAGTAATGTAGGGCCAACTTGTTGGTCAGGTTTCCACAAAGCTAACATCAGGATCAGAATAAGTAAAATGATAGATGCCATGGGCCAACCTGGAGGCTGGTGATCATCTGGAGACAGCCTGTGGAGGCTCCCTGAAGATTCCAGAAGAATACCACCACTGCAAAAGTTCTCAAAACTGGCTCCTAAAACAGAAGAATCTCATTTTATCATTGTTACTATGACACTTCTGTGTCAGCAAAGTGGTTCCACAAGGAAAACATGAGTTACTTTTGTGTTTCATTTTTCTTTTACTTGAAAAAATAGGATTTTGAACTTATAAAAATTGATATCACTCAAAAGCATAAGTAAAAATTTTGTTGAATATAATGTTACCCTTCTTGTGCCCCTTTGCAATTGGAGACTTGCATCAGCAAAAGGAAATAATTATGGTAACAGTAATAAAGTCAAAAGCCAGAGAAGCATTGCAAATGAGAGGTGACAGCATAGTTTCATGTGCTACACATCATTATAAGGAGATAGAACTTTGATTCCTATTCTTGTTCTAAACCGATTTGATGATCCTAGCAATTCCTTTAAAAATGTTGGCATCATCCTACTGGCTCTAAAGCTATTCATGATAAGCTATGAATAAGACTGGGTTTTGTTTTTTGTTTTTTTTTTCTGGAAAAGAATATTTCTTAAATGCTCCTGGAGGTGTTTTAGATGTAAATATTTAAATATTTATCTAGATATATTAGATATAAATATTACTTTTTCCTCTCTCTTTGAAATTTTTTTAATATACACTTCACAAACCTTTATGACCTTGTTATTAAGAAAAACAATGACTCAGGTCATTATATCACAGTTGGCGGCTTCAAGGCCCGCGTCGGGCTCTGTGCTGACAGCTAGCTCAGAGCCTAGAGCCTGTTTCAGATTTATCTCCCTCTCTGACCCTCTCCTGCTCACGCTGTCTCTCTCTCTCTCAAAACTAAATAAAACATTTTTTAAAAACTGAAAAATATAGGAGTGCCTAGGTGCCTCAGTTGGTTAAGCATCTGACTCTTGATTTCAGCTCAGGTCATGATTTCACAGTTTGTGAGTTTGAGCCCTGTGTCAAATTCTGTGCTGACAGCACAGAGCAGAGCCTATTTGGGATTCTCTCGCTTCCTCTCTTTCTTCATCTCGTTCTCTCTCTCTCTCTCTGTCTCTCTCAAAAATAAATAAACTTTAAAAAAACGAAAAAAAAAAAAAGAAAAACAATGTTAAATTGATTTTCAGGATATCAGCCTTCTCAACCCAGATTTCATGGAAGGGGATTTTAGCCATTAGATAAGCTATTGATTTTCAGTGTGGGAAGATGGCTATCAGAATCTGACAGATGGTCCTACTTCTGGACAGAAGACAATGGACAAACAGGGCATCCCTGTTCATGTAAATTGGTTGATCACCCAAAACAAACAGTTTTCAGAATACTAGTAATTAAAATATTTCAGATATCATAATATCTCTGATATTGGTGCTGGTTCTGCCTGGAATGTGGACACATCCCCAAATGCAAGGGGTCGATGGCATCTAAGACCACGTAGCACCCACGAAGCAAGGCAGTTTAACAATGTTTCTTACTAAGGCTTGTCTATATGTTTGGATCTAAGTATTCTAAGAAATTTGAATACAAACATTGTCAGCTTAAAAGCAAAAAGCTCCATTAAACTGCTCAGAGTTCTGATTCCCAAATAAGCACAGTATTGGAAGAGATAAGCAATGGGGACAACTTTGTGCAAATGAATCCATAAACATGTTGGATTAAATGCTCCAATGCCAAGATGGTGAGCTCCATGAGAGCACAGGCCATAGGTATTCACTCATGTGGCTCCTTCAGTCAACCATTAATTCACTGAATTATTGAGGACACACTAAAGCCCAACAGTACACTAAGCATAGATATTGTGCTAAGAAGGTTAACGTGATACCTCTGACTAGTGCAGTGTTGACAAGGTAAGTTTTCTTATCTTTTTACTAAACAACTCTTTATGTTCCCTCCCTCCCTTCATTCTGCAAACATTCATTTATTTATTGATGATGTTTCATTATCAGTAACTGTGTTATCTGTTGATGCAAAATGAACAAATCTTTTACAGTGTCTTTTAAAAAAGAAAAAGGAAAAGAGTTTTATTTGAGCCCAGGTGAGGATAGCTGCCAGGGACACACAATCTTCACAAAGAAGAAAGCACTCTGGAGAAGGAAGCTTTAATGTTTTCTGCTATATCGAAAGTTATAAATCATCATGAGGAAGGGCATTCCAGAAAATTACATGCTTTATCTTATGCTTTTAGTGTGTTCAAGGTGGCAGGCTTTGGAGGTATAGGAATGGAACTTAGGGAGGTTTTTACTACTTATCTTTAGTTTGAAATATTTATTTGCTAATGAAGCAGATGTACAACGTGTGCAAAGATGTACAAAGATGTACATGCTTTGCAGTTTGGTGAAGTCATTCCGACCTTGGTAAAAGTTAAAGTATAGCTTCCCTAGGAGCCAGAAACATGGCCCGGTCCACGAACATTGAAAGTTGAAACTTTCTGGGTGGCTCAGTTGGTTAAGTGCCTGACTCTTGATTTTGGCTAAGGTCATGATCTTCACAGTTTGTGAGTTTGGGCCCCACATCTGGTTCTCTGCTGACAGTTGAGATTCTCTCTCTGCCTCTCTCCTGCTCTCATACACTCTCCCTTGCTCTCTCTTAAAGAAACATTTTTTAAAAAGTTGCAAATTTCCCTTATCATATCTGCACATTTTCAAGTTCTTCCTTGGATGTTTTGGCTCTTTTAAAATACATTTCCTGATCTTTACTCATTACCAACAACATTTCTTTAATGTGGGTTCAAAGGCTTAACATCATTTTCAATCACTGCCTTTCTTCAGAATTTCTTATATTACATTCTGACTCATTTACCATTTTGTTTTTGTTTTAAACAGTATCATACCTTCCCCCCCAACCCCATCTTCCTTTAAAGCTCCTTTGTAACAAGAATCCTTAATTTAGTTTTCAGTCATTGTATTCTATGTGTTCTATAAAATAAAACACACTAGCATTAGGATTTTGTCTCTGTGATAAGCTATCTTCCGTTGATAGAGTGCATTTGCATTTTTATGTCCTTGTTACATTCTTTTATTGTCAGAATTAGTGATAGATACAACTTCCTATATATTTATTTTATCTTCCATAACATCAAGAACAGCTGTTATTTACTTTTAAAAAAATAGATAATTTGAGTAATATCATCTACATTTTTTTCCCTGACCTTCATTAGTCAGGAAATTTGCTTTCATACTGCCTGGTGGGTTTATATTTATTTGGTGGTAGTGTATTATCTAAATAAGTATACATTAAACCTCATTTATTTTGCTGGAAAATCATGACCTTAGCATTCTTAGCTTGTAGTCAGATCATATTCTGTTTTTCTCCTCTAGCATTGTCTTTTCAGTTTCTCACGTACTTTGACCAGCTATTTCTACTTAACCATTGAAATGGTTGGTGACTCATATAGGTCAATTTTCTAGGGCTTAATTGCTTTTTATAGATAAATATTACAATCCAAGTGACTCTAAATCCTAATTGATTTACATTTTCAGGAGTAGAACTCCTACTATCATGGAAAACCTTGGAATATCACCACTGATCATGGGATAGAATTTTTTTAATGTTTATTTATTTCAGAGGGAGGGAGAGAGAGAGAGAGAGAACGCGAGGAGGGGAGGGGCAGGAAGGGAGAGAGGGAGACACAGAATCTGAAACAGGCTCTAGGTTCTGAGCTATCAGCACAGATCCTGATGTGGGGCTCGAACTCATTAACCATGACATCATGACCTGAGCTGAAGTGGGACACTCAACAGACTGAGCCATCCAGGTACCTCTAGAATTTTTTTTTAGATGTCAGAGAAGGGCAACTTAATCCAATTATGGTAAACTCCCTTAAATTAAGTGGTATGAAATTAAATGAATATGTGAAGGCATATCATTCCTGGGTAGAGGGGGTCCTACTTTTCAGTAGTTGCTTAAAGATATCCTTGATCACCAAACTAAAGAACAGCTTTTTCAGTTCAACCTACTAATGTTTTGGATAAGAAAACCACTCATTAATTGTAGTTACTGAGTTAGGTGCTCACACTTCTGGGCCTGTTTTATGTTTTAGTTTCTTTAATGTTTGTTTATTTTTGTGTGAGAGAGAGAGAGACAGAGTGCAAGTGGGGGAGGGGCAGAGAGAGAGAGAAACTGAAGCAGGCTCCAGGCTCTGATCTATCAGCGTGGAGCCCAATGAGGGACTTGAACTCATGAGCCATGAGATCATGACCTGAGCTGAAGTCGGACACTTAACCAACTGAGCCACCCAGGTGCCCCGTGTTTTAGTGTCTTTAAATGAGTTACTCTAAGAAGGAAAAAGTTTGTTTACATCTCTTGTGGTTCTCTTAAATATATGGTCTACAAATGCATGACTGCTTATACTTAGAGCATCTAACCTCTGAAGCCAGGGCCAGCTGCTGGGACCCTGCTGGGGTTTGTGGGGTTGAGAAGATTATTTTACTGGCTTCCCAGGATAAAATGACCCTGATAGGAAAAGACTCTTGTGTCTCACGTACATTCCCCCACTGGTAACCCTTACTAGGGAAGGACTGGATATCAGCTCCTCCTTTTTTTTCCCCAGGGTTTACTGTTTTGTTACTATTTATGTTGTTTTTGATTGTTAGATTGTTGTAGGCTATCTCTGTCCCTACAGTCTGTCTAAGATATAAACTTAGAGTCTTTTCTAAGTCTTTCCCTGGGTATCTATTGTTGTTCTCTTATTTTCCCTGTATATGCAGTGTTTTTTTTTTGTTTGTTTGTTTGTTTTGTTTTAATCTCCTAGTTTTTAATGTCTGGTTCCCAAAAGGGAACAATAAAGGGAATAAATAAGGGGTGCTGGCCCTTTAACTCCCTGGGATGGTCTTCAGCCAGAGAGGGAGAGATTTGCAATAAGTGGATCAGGTGCAACAACAATGGTCCTACCTCTTTGTACAGCTGTGATCAGAGGTAGCAATAAATACCAGAGCACAGATGCTGGAATTTGGAGGATAGGGTAATTTTGCCCACCCTGGCTCCCACCAACTGTATACAGTTTGCTCCCTGAGCAAGTGCACGGCTGCCTGCTACAGGGCTAGCGGGAGATAGTAGCTACTACTGTGTGAGGACCTGAAATTGACCAAAACTAATTAGCACTTTACTTTCCAAGCATTCCCCTGGATGTTGCAAAATAGTTACATCAGACATTCTGCCAGTTACATCAGACATTCTGCCAGTGCAATTGTTGTCTATGTGGGAAGGCCGATTCCTGGTGTATACTGCTCTGCTCTCTTCTATGAATTCCAACATTGTAACATTTTAAGACCATCTGGGGGCTCTGTAAAGAATGGTTTGGAAACACTGGGATGTTGATGGGAGACTGGAGGCAGGAATGCATGAGAAAAACTCTTGCAAAGCTCAAAGTTTGGATTTAGCAATAACACAAATGTTCAATGAATATAAGAGGCATTAAATAGGCCACATAAAACATTTTAAAATATTTATTTATTTTTGAGAGAGAGAAAGAGAGAACATGCAGAGAGAGTATGCATGTGGGCATAAGTGGGGGAGAGGCAGACGGAGACAGAATGTGAAGCAGGCTCCAGGCTTTGAGCTGTCAGCACAGAGACCAACACGGAGCTTGAACCTAGGAACCCAGAACTATGAGGTTATGACCTGAGCTGAAGTCAGACACTCAATAGACTGAGCCACCCAGGTACCCCAACCACATAAAACATTTAATGAAGCAAGGTTTGGAAAGAAAGAGATAAAAGATTAAAGATAATACCAAAGAAATGAAAGGAACGTGTTATTCACTGGATAGAAATGAAGTCTTCTGGAGTAGGAAAGACAAGTTTTATTTAGAAACAAAGGCACTTAGTTGGAGACGAGAATTAAGATCCTGGCCAAAGTTCTTGCTGTTGACGTCCTTCTAACTAGAGGGGATAACTGATGGCAGGGAGGAGCAAGGCCCTTCTACACCCTCTGGTGGCAACAATAATGCCATTAAGTTCTTATTTTAAATATAGCCTCAGAAATTCACCAGAACCCCAGGAACTGACTCAAGAAAAAACGGTTATTGTTCAAATATTAGTTTTTCCTGAGTTTTCCTTTACTTTGACCTATATAGTGAAATCAAATCAGTGCAATTTATAAGGTACCTTTTAATTTCTAAGAATGCTGTGTATGGTCATGGACAGTACAACACAAAGTTCCGTCATTCTGAATGTGTATGCACGGACAGGGAAGTCTCATCTTTTGCTGCCTCAGAATGGACACTTAGGGGTTAGCATATACTAATCTTGATATTCAAACAGAAGGTATAGGAAAGTTGCTACAAATCCACAGGGTGGCTGTTCAGAAAAGGTAGATGCAAATTGATCATCTGCATATGAATATGGAAAATATTCAAGATTTTGAATACTTCGAATCAGATAATGTAATTCAAATAATTACCTTGGGGTGTTGGTATAATTTTTACCAAAACCTTAATAAAAAGAAAAATAAAAGTATGTTTCTAAACTGACGCTATTTAGCGTTTGCTAACATTATTTCCCTCCCATGTTTTCTCTGACAACTACTTAAATGTTTCCTTTCCCCCACTGACCTGTGGAAATAGCTTTCTCAGCAAAGATGCCATTTTACACAAATAATATGGTCTTGCCTCAGAGATTCCGTAGATTAAAACAGCTGCTTGACTGTCTTCTATTAGTCTGTGAAGTGAAGCTGAGCTCTGGAACTGTTAGAATATCTCTCTGGTTTCTCAGTATACCAGTGTGATCAGTGGTGGGTGACTGGCCTCCACATTTGGCAGCCCAGCAGGAGTCCCTAAACTTGGAGGCATTTTTGCATCTTACTTAGCCAGCAGAAAAGCCTTTGCTTGCTCATCCAGGTAAGGCAGTGATGAAGAGGTGTGGAGGGGAGAGACAAAAGCGCTGAAATGAGAAGAAATGAAACTTCTATCCATCTATGTGACACATGCCTTTTAACCCCGTGGATCTCATTGGTTACTTTACAACTCTAAAATTTGAAGTTGGTTTGGACTGAGAAAGAATCCTGCCTTTCTATAAACTTGTTTTCTCCGTAGAAATGACAGGGAGAAATATGAATTTCATTTTTAAAAAATTTATTGTACAATAAAATACAGATACAGAAAAAAACTCAAAACTAATATATAGGTTAATTATTTTATTTTATTTATTTTAATTTTTTTAAGTTAATTATTTTAAAATAAGGTCTTTCATAATCACCACCCAGGTCAAGAAATGTACTTTTACCAACCGCCCCAATTCTTTTCCATCCCCCATCTTAATCATACCCATTCCCTTTATCCTCCCAAAAATAATTGCAGGTTTACCCCACCATCTGAAAGTAGAGTGTTCCTATGAAAACTTTCCCAAGTTAAAATGGCATAAAACCTACATTATGCTGACCTATATGCCAGTCCGTTTCATTTGTTTCTTTAAAGTTTTAACACACAAATGTCTATTCCTGGTACTATGGTTTTTCCCATTGTTGTATTTGATATGTCTATTAAGTCTCATTAATGGGTAGATTTCCCACCCATCTCTTCTCTTTGTCTTATAAATTATATATTGAAAAGAGTGCTTTTGGACTTGTGGAGTTTCCCATAGCATACATATTTTCGATTATACATTCACTGTGTTGTTTACCATGTTTCTTCTGTGGAAGAGAAAAAAATTTTATCTGTACCCTTCTAAGATTCTTGGATTTGACACCCTTGTAATAAAAAGGCATTAACAGGAGAAAAACAAACATAAATTTAATGGCATATATACCTACTGCATGCCTGAGAGAGACCCCGGAAAACCAACGAACTCTCCCCAAGTGGCCAACCTACCACCTTAAATAACATCTCCAGTTAAAGTCAAAAGAAGATGTTGAGGCAGAGGGAGCCAGTTATGGGAGTTTTCAGGTAAAGCATAGTGAAGGAGGGTATGGTTGTTATAAAGATTTAGGTTGTTGCCTTCTTCGCAGATAAATATCTAGCGATTGAGTCACCCCCTTGTTACAGGAAAGGAGACACCTTTATAAAAGGAGATTCCCTTTATAAATATAAATGTCACTTAGGAAAGGGCAACTTCTCGCTTTTTAGTGCTGCTTCTTTGTCTACTGTTTCTTAAAAATAATCAGACTAAAATAACCCTTGTACCATTGAGGCACATTTTGAAGTGGCCCACTCTGCTCCCCCTCACTCTGTTTACTATATTTTCTACAATTTAGCAATGGTGGTTTGCTGGCAGCTCATTGGTTTGTAGGTATATCACCTCAGGCTCTGCTCCTTTCTTCACATGGCACTCTCCCTCTGTGGGTCTATTTCTGTTTCCAATTTTCCTCTTTTTATAAGGACACAGTCATATTGGATTAGGATCTACCTTAATGAACTCATGTTAACTTGGTCATCTGCAAAGGATCCTATTTCAAAATAAGTCCACATTCACAGATACTGGGGGTTAGGAATTCAACATATTGGGGGGAAACCTGATTCAACCCTTAAAGTTAGATAAATACTTGACCTTGTGAATCTCAAAGCTTATTGTGATAGTTTCAAAGTTATTTTTCAGAGACTGGCCCAAATTTGGGAGGTGGGACACCTTGTATTTTATAGCTGCTGTACATGCACCAACAACTCCCAGCAGTAATGAAACTGATAATCTAGAGAGAAAATCAGTTTGGGGTAATTTGACAGATGTCTACCTTCCTTATTTCCTAATAAGATAGCTCTTCGTAGATAATGATCTTAAAATCTCTTAAACTAATCAAAATCAAGGTAGGTCAGAATTTTAATTGGATTTCTCTAGGATAAACTCAAGAGTACTAAAATCTTCAGGTAGAAATAAGCAGCATGAACATTACTTCTATGACTATAGGTTTTAAATAAGAGTATAATATGGACATGTTAGCATCCTAGAAGTAACTGTAGCTAAATGTTTGCTATTACATTTTTTGAAAAATGAATGGCCTGAGCATCTTGATGATTAAATTCATGGGGACATCTACTTCAACCAGGGGCCATCTTCTTTCAATTTTAAGCATATTTCCTCAAGATTTCAGAAATACTTGTCATCTTCCCACCTCTCTAAATCAGGATAGAAAAAGTAATCTTTTGTCACATAACTCACTCTTCAATCATTCTG
The DNA here is from genome assembly GCF_003009895.1 of Hyaena hyaena. NCBI lineage: Eukaryota > Metazoa > Chordata > Mammalia > Carnivora > Hyaenidae > Hyaena > Hyaena hyaena. The sequence continues at coordinate 260,571 of NW_024082107.1, read as the reverse complement.
AGATTTCTCTTATATAATTTTTTTGGGTATTTTTAACTTATGTCATAAGTCCATAACATCTTCCCATTTCAGAGGTCATTATATAGATTCTGAATCTCTTTCCCTTCCTCTGTCCAACATTCTCTGCCAAAAATGTTTGAGTCCAATGGAACTGCTGCCGGGCAAAACAGACATCTGGAGAAAGAGCCTTCCAGTCTGAATATTGATTAATTGTCTCAGGCCTTTTAAAATGTTTCTCCCATTTAGGTACAAATTTGAATAGACCTCATGAGGAACAGAAATTATTGTTTTTATTTTTGAATTGTTTTTATTGGAGTATAATTGACATATAATATTAGTTACAGGTGTACAATATAATTATTCAGTATTTAATACATGCAAAGGCATCACAACAATTCATCACTACAGAGTTATAAAATCTTTTTTCTTGTGATGTGTTTTTCTTTTAAGGTCTACTTTCTTAGCAACTTTCAAATATGTAATGTAAATATTATTAGCTGTAGTCACTGTGCTATGCAACTAGAAGTTTGTACCTTTTGATTTCCTTCAACCATTTTGTCTATACCATGGCTCCAGAAATAATTGTTTTTTAATCAGCTGCATTGCCTTAAAGATCACAAAATCCAGAATACTGCACTTATTTTCAGTTTCTCAATCCTAGTTATCTGGGAAAATACTTTGTCCTTGAGTTGTAAGAGCAAAATACCTAATTATTTCCTAAACTGTTCCTCTACAAATGTATGTCTAGTGAAAATTTATCACTTCTGGATTTTAACATTAAAAAAAAATCTTTGCATTGTGCAATGATGTCAAGATGAAAATATTAACTCTTGGGGAAATTTACTCATGAGTAGGCCATTTTGGTTTTCTTGCAAATATTTCTGCTCCCCTTCCCCCCAAATACCTCAGTATTTAGAGTAATGCTGAAACTGAAAGATGTATAAAAGTCATCTGCCACAATAATTCTCCACCAGGAAATGTTCTTTCATCGTGAAGCCAGAATCCATTTCCAACTTCTATCCATTCATTTAGACAAAACATTTGACCACATTGTTTTTCATGGGTAAGAGTACAAAAGCAAGGCTATAAAAAACAAGCATATTTTTATTGGATCTGTGTTCTACATGTTCATAGGAGTTTCAGGAAATATATAGTATTGGAACCTAAGTTATTAATGGATTTTCTTTTTTATCAGTATAATCTAGTCCTGCTCTAGTGAAATGAGCACTTATTGATCGTATAGATGAATAGAAATGTGTAAAAATGACCTTCTCATAAACTTTCTAATGAGGTTATTAGAAAGCATCCTCTAAAGTCTTTAAAAGTATTTTATTCCTCAGGTTTATATTCTAAAATTAAAAAATCAGAAAGCACTTGGGTTCATATTTGTCCTGAAATGCCAAGTGGCAAGAAGTAAGGTCTAAGCCACATCCCTGTGACCTAACCAATTTGTTATTTTTCCTCCTGACCAAAAGAACACTGATGTTTTACAATTATACAGTCCTTCATTCCCTTTTACTTTTATTTTTTTAAATATAATTCATGGTCAAATTGGTTTCCATACAGTAGTCATCCAAACAAGTGCCCTCCTCAATGCCCTTCACCCACTTTCCCCACCTCCCACCCCCCATCAACCCTCAGTTTGTTCTCAGTCTTTAAGAGTCTCTTGTGGTTTGCCTCCCTCCCTCTCTGTAACTTCTTCCCCCTTCCCCTCTCCCATGGTCTTCTATTAAGTTTCTCAAGATCCGCATATGAGTGAAAACATATGGTGTCTGTCTTTGTCTGCCTGACTTATTTCACTTAGCATAATATCCTCCACATCCATACACATTGCTGCAAATGGCCAGATTTCATTCTTTCTCATTGCCATGTAGTATTCCCTTTTAAAATTGCCTTCACATTATTTTTTCATCTTGCTCTTGACTATAATTTTGAGAAGAGCCATGGTACAACCACAAAGTAATGAAAGAGATGTCCAGAACTCCCCATGTCAGTCCTGAGGGGTGGAGAGGATTCCATCACAGAGGGGAAAGGGAGGACACAGTGAACTGACCGATCTAAATTGGAGAGTAAATTTGCATTGGATCTTAGAAGCAAAAGCATGCCACTTCTTATACACTTATTGTCTTATGATACTTCAGCCTTGTTCATACTTACGCGTAGTTAGAGCAGAGGTGTACTTCTGATATTTTGTTTGATGTTTAGTGTTTGTTTTTCTGTACTCTGTAGTCAGTAAATATAAACCAAATAATATTTGACCTGAAGTAATTGAATAGTAATGTCCTTAGTTATTGTTAGGAATTCAAAGGGAAAAAGTAAAGCAACAGAAATTCTACTTTCTTAATATTACTGATTAAGCATTTTCAGGAGATTTTCAGAAGATTTTTTAGGGGGAAAATAGGAAACTGGTGTCAGAATCCACTGTATATCTGTGGATATAAGTATATATAATTTGATGCACCCTGAGACTTTTTCTATTGGGAAATTTGAATTAAGCCCAAAGTTCCAAAGTTGAGGAGCTTCTGTCCCCATTCTTAAATGAGGTTTTAGATACATCAGTGAATGATCTGCAAAAATAGAGCAAAGCTGGGCCAACTGCTGCTGATTCCATCAAAACTATATAAGAGAACTGAGAAGTGTAAAAATAACATATTTCAAAAAGAAGGAAGAAATTGTTGCTTTAGAAAGGTGAAAGCTAATTAAGCAATACCAAAAGGGGGACAACTAGTACTGTAAACTTATCCGTTCATAACTCCATTGGAATTTTGCCTTTTCCATTGGGATGTCCTACTGGATTGTTGACTTTCTTTCTCTGTGTTTAGAAGTTGTTTATATATTAAGGACAATAATTATTTTCTGTGGTATGATTGAATTTCACAGGTTGTCATTTACTTTAACTTGTAGTGATTTTATCTGATGTTTTATTCTTAAATTTTTAGTATAGTTAACACCCAATGCTACATTAGTTTCAAATATACAACTTAGTGACTTGACAAGTTTATGCCTTATGCTGTGTTTACAAGCTACCATCTCTTCCATTACATCACCATTACAGTATCACTGACTGTGTTTCTTATGCTCTCCTTTTTATTCCCAAGACTTACTTATTCCATAACTGGAGGGCTGTATTTCCCTCTCCCCTTTACCCATTTTGCCTGTCCCTCAACTGCCCCACTCTCTGGCAACCATCAGTTTGTTCTCTGTATTTTTAGTTATGATTCAGCTTATTGTTTATTCATTTACTTTTTAGCTTCCACATATGAATAGAATCATATGGTATTTGTCTTTCTCAGTCTGACTTATTTCACTTAGCATAATACCTTCTAGGCCCATACATCTTGTCTTAAGTGGTGTGGTCTCATCCCTTTTTATGGCAATGTAATATTCTATTATATTTATACACATATATACATAGATCTATATATCACAACTTTCTTGTTCATTTGTCTCTCCAAGGACACTTAGGTTGCCTCCATGTTTTGGCTATTGTAAATAATGCTGCAGTATATATATGTGATATATATATGTCACAACTTTCTTGTCCATTCATCTGTTGAAGGACACTTAGGTTGCTTCCATGTCTTGGCTATTATAAATAATGCTGCAATAAACATAGGGATGCATATATCTTTTTGAGTTAGTGTTTTCAGTTTCCCTGGTTAAATATCCTACAGTGGAATTATTGGATTATATGGTATTTCTATTTTTAATTTTTGAGGAACCTCCATACTTTTCTTCCACTATGGCTGTACCAATTTACATTCTCACCAACAGTATATGAAGTTTCCTTTTTCTACACATCCTTGCCAACATTTATTGTTTCTTGTTTTCTTGTTTAGCCATTCTCACTAATGTAGGTGTGAGGTGATATCCCATTGTGGTTTTGATTTGCATTTCCCTAATGATTAGTGAGGTTGAGTATCTTCTTATGTGTCTGTTGCCCATCTATATGTCTTCTTTGGAAAAATGTATATTCAAGTCCTCTGCCCATTATTTTTAATGGGTTTTTTGGGTTTTCTTTGGTGTTGAGTTGCAAAAGTTCTTTATATATTTTGCATATCAACACCTTGCTGGATATATAGTTTGTAGATACCTTCTCCCATTCAGTAGATTATCTTTTAGTTTTGCTAATTTTTTCCTTTGCTGTGCAAAAGCTTTTTATTTTAATGTAGCCCCAATTGTTTGTTGTTGCTTGTTTGTTTGTTTGCTTTTGTTTACCTTGCCTTAGGAGATGTATCTAGAAAAATTTTACTATGGCTGTTGTCGGAGAAGGACTGTTTGTTTTCTTTTCTAGGACATTCATGGTTTCAGCACTCTCACATTTAGGTCTTTAGTCCATTTTGAGTTTATTTTTGTGGGTGGTGTTAGAAAGTGATCTTTCACATGTAGCTGTCCAGTTTTCCCAATACCATTTATTGAAAAGACCATCTTTTCTGCATTGTATATTCTTAGCTCTTTTATCATAGATCGAATAACCATGTAAATGTGGGTGTGTTTCTGTAGCATCTATTCTGTTTCACTGATCTATGTGTCTTTTTTTGTGCTACTACTATACTGTTTTGATTATTGCAGCCTTGTAGTATATCTTAAATCTGGGATTGTGATACTTTCAGCTTTGATCCTCTTTCTCAGAAGTGCTTTGGCTATTTGGGGTTTTCTCTGATTCCATACAAATTTTAGTATTATTTGTTGTAGTCTTGTGAAAAATACTATTGATATTTTGACAGGGATTATATTGAGTCTGTAGAATGCTTTGGATAATGTGGGCATTTTGAAATACTAATTCTTCAAATCCATTGGCATGGAATATCTTTCCACATTTTCCATATAGTCCTCTTCAATCTCTTTCATCAGTGTTATAGTTTTCAGAGTAAAGTTTAGTCTTAGGTATTTTATTCTTTTTCATGCAATTATGAATGATGTTGTTTTTTAAATCTCTCTTTGTGTGACCTCACTGTTAGTGTATAAAAATGCTACCAATTTCTAAGTATTAATTTTGTATCCTCCTTATTTAATGAATTTATTACTTCTAGTAATTTTTTCTTTATATAGCATGTCATCTGTAAATAATGACAGCTTAACTTCTTTATCAATATGAATGCCTTTTATTTTGTTTTCTTTTCTAATTACTGTGGTTAGGACTGTCTCTCACCTAGTGGTGAGAGTGGACATCCTTGTCTTATTCCTGACCTTAGAGGAAAAGCTCTCAATTTTGCACCGTTGAGGATGATGTTAGCAGTGAGCTTTTCATGGATGGTCTTTATTATGTTGAGGCATATTCCCTCTAACGCCATTTTGTTGAGAGTTTTTGTCATTAATGGATGTTGAATTTTGTCAAATGCTTTTTTTCTGCCTTTATGGAGATGATCATATGGTTTTAATCCTTCATTGGTTGATGTGGTGTATGATGTTGATTGATTTGCAGACATGAACCATTCTTGTATCCTGGGAATAAATCCCACCTGATCATGGTGTGATCTTTTTAATGCATCTTTGTATGTGGTTTGATAATATTTTGTTGAGAAATTTGCATGTATACCAACCATCAGAGATATTGTCCTGTAGTTTTATTTTTTTCATGGTGTCTTTGTCTGGTTTTGGTATCAGAGTAACATTGGCCTCGTAAAGTGAATTCGGAAACTTCCTTCCTCTTCTATGTTTTTGAAATGGTTTAGGAAGAAAAAGTTTTAACTCTTCTTTAAATTCTGGTAGAATTCACTTTATTTTTTTAAATGTTTTTCTATTTTTGAGAGAGAGAGGGAGGGAGAGAGAAAGCAGGGGAGGGGCAGAGAGAGAGGGAGACACAGAAAGCAAAGCAGGTTCAAGGCTCTGAGCTGCCAGCACAGAGCCCAATGCAGGGCTCGAACCCACAAACTATGAGATCATGACCTGAGCTGAAGTCTGGTGCTTAACCAACTGAGGTAGCCAGGCACCCCAGTTAGAATTAACTTTAAATGTCTGGTCCAGGTCTTTTATTTTTTGGTAGCTTTTAGATTATGGATTCAATTTTGTTACTTGTAATTGGTCTGTTTGTACTTTCTATTTCTTTTTGGTTCAGCTTTGGAAGATTATTTCTAGAATTCTATGTGTTTCTTCTATGTTGTCCATTTTTTTGGCATATCACTTTTCATAGTATTCTCCTATAACCCTTTGTATTTCTGTGGTATTAGTTGTTACTTATCTCTTGTTTCTGATTTTATTTATTTGGGTCTTTCTCCTTTTTTCTTGATGAGTCTAGTTAAGGGTTTGTCAATGTGGTTTATTTTCTCAAAGAACCAGCTCTTAGTTTCATGGTTTCATTGGTTTTTTGGGGTCTTTTTTTTAGTTTCTACATCTTTATTTTTCTCTGACCTTTATTTTTTTTACTTTCTTCTACTCAACTTGAGGTTCTTCTTCTGTACCTAGTTCCTCTAGGTGTAAAGTCAGATTGAATGTTTTCTTATTTCCTGAGGTAGGCCTGTATTCCTGTATACTTCCCTCTTTGAACAGCTTTTTGGTGTCCCACATATTTTGGACCATTGTGTTTTCATTTTCATTTGTCTCATGTATTTTTTCTTTGCTTCACTGAGCTGTTGTTTAGTATCATGTTGTTTACTCTCCACATTTTTTTTTTCAGTTTTCTTTTGATTTATTTCTTGCTTCATACCATTGAGGTCAGGAAAGATGTATGGTATGATTTTGATATTCTTAAATTTATTGAGGATTGTTTTATGCCCTAATAATACATGATCTGTTCTGGGAATGTTTTAAGTACACTTGAAAAGAGGGTATCTCTTATTTTTGGAGGTAATGTTCTGTATATACTGTATATATCTGTTATGGCTATCTGGTTCAATGTGTCATTTAAAGATATTGTTTCTTTATTGATTTTTTTTGTCTGGATGATCTATCTGTTGATGTAAGTGGAATGTTAAGTCCCCTACTATTACTGTATTACTATCACTTTCTATCTTTATGTCTATTAATATTTTCTTTATATATGTAGGTGCTCCATTGCTGATTATAGAGATATTTCAATTGTTATATCCTCTATTGGACTGATCCTTTTATCATTATGTACTGCTCTTGTTTGTCTCTTCTTTGTTTTAAAGTCTATTTTTCTTTGATATAATTATAGCTACCAAGGTGGTGGTGGTGGTAGTTGTTGTTCTTTGTTTGCTTGTTTGTTTGTTTGGCTTCCATTTGCATGGTGAATGTTTCCATCTCTTCACTTTCTATCTGTATGTGTCTTTAGGTCTGAGGTGAGTCTTTTGTAGGCAACATTTAGTTGGGTCTTGTTTTTTTTCTTCATTCTTCTACTCTGTGTCTTTTGATTGGAGCATTTAGGGTTTTTACGTTTAAAGGAACTATTGATAGTATTATTGCCATTTTTAAAATTTGTTTCTGGTTGTTTCGTAGTATTTTTCATTCCTTCTCTTTCTTTGTGATTGATGTGTATCTATAGTGTATATGGTTGGCTTACTTTCTGTTTATTTTTTCTATAGCTATCATAGGTTTTGTGTTTATGGTTGTTTGAGGTTCATATATAACATCTTAAGTAAATAGCAGTTCATGTTAATTTGATGGTCGTTTAAGTTCAAACACATTCTGAAACAAAACAAAAGAACAAAAAGAATTAAAACAACAAAAATCTTTTTTTACCCTCTACTTCCCCTACAACTTCCTTCTCCACATTTTATGTGTATGTTGTCATTTTTCCATCTTTACATTCATATTTTTCTTATGTCTATTTATGGCCATTTCTTTTCCATTTAAAGAAGCTCCTTTAAATTTCTTGTAGGACTGATTTTGTGGTGATAAATTTTTTTATCTTTTGTTTGTTGGGAAAACTCTTTATCTCTCCTTTAAATTTGAATAGCCTTGTCAGGTAGAGTATTTTTGGCTGTAGGTTTTTTTCCTACGAGCACTTTGAATATAACATTCAGTATACTCCCTTCTCATTTGCAATATGTCTGCCGAAAAATCAGCTGGTAGCCTTATGAGCTTTCCCATTTAAGTATCTTTTTGTTTCACTCCTGTTCCTTTTAAAATTCTTTAACATTGTAACACTGTAATTCTTATGTGTCATGATGTGGACCTCCTTGGGTTCATCTGGTTTGGACCTCTGTGCTTTTTGGACTTGGATGGCTCTTTCCCTTCCTAGGTTAGGAAGTGTTCCGCTATTATTTCTTCAGATAAGTTTTCTATACCTTTATTTCTCTCTTCTTCTGGGATCCCTATAATGTGAATGTTTGTTTACTTGATACTGTTCAAGAGATCTCTTAATCTATCCTCATTTTTGAAAATACTTTTCTCTCTTTGCCGTTCAGCTTGTGTGCTTTCCATCAGCCTCTCTTCCAGATCACTGATATGTTCTTTATCTTCTAATCTGTGATTCCTTCTAGTATGTTTTTTATTTCAGTTGGTGTATTCTTCCATTCTGATGAGTTGTTTTTAATATTTTCTATCTTTTTTATTGAGGGTCTCACTGGTTTTAGCATTCTTTTCTCCAGTCCGGTGAGTATCTTTAATGATCATTAGTTTAAATTCTTTGTCAGCCATATTGCTTGTTTGTTACATTTCATTTTTATTTCTGAGGTTTTTTTCTTATCCTTTCTTTTGTAACATACTTCTTTGTCTTCTCTTTTTGCTTGACCTTTTCTTTTTATTTTGATGGATTAAGCAAAATGGCTACTTCTAAAGTTAAAGGAATGGTCTTGTGTTTGGTATCCCCGATGCAGACTGTGTATGCTTTGTGACTGTTTGTGGCTGGCTGCATCTGTGGCTGTATATACTAGTTACTCTTTTAAGCCATGGCTTTTAATAGGAAGAATAATAATAAGTTAAAAAGGGAAGAAAGAAAATAATAAAAGAAGAAAAGATAAAAGGAAAAGAAAGTAGAAGAAAAGAAAAAAATGAGAAAGAAAAGAAAAAGCAAAAAAAAAACCCAAAAAACCAAGGCAAGATAAAATTTAAAAATTAAAAAAAAAAATTAAACAACAACAGCACAAAACCACAGCTGATTTTCTGTGTCCAGCACCACAGGATGGCTGGGTGGGCTTGTGGACCCTGTGTTGTGAGTTGATAAGCTCATTGTAAGCCCAACCCAGCCCTTGTCTGCGCTTTTAAGATGGAGGGGGAGAGAGTGTTCCCAAGTTCTCTAGGCCATTTTAAACTCTGGCTTATTCTTCTGTGCCCCAGTGCAACTAGGATTGGTGTGGGCTTATGGCCCCTGGGCTCTCTGAATTCACAAGCTCACTAAAAAGATGGGATTCACCACCATTTCTGTGCCACATTCCATTCTAGGCTTTTAAGGTATTGTTCTCCGGACCTTCCGACCTAGAGAGTTTTTTTGCATCTCTTTTGCTACTTGGGAAAGCTCCAGTGTTCTCTTTTATATGTTAGTTAGTCTTTTAAGCCACAGCTTTTTTTCCTGTGCTCAAAGACAGAGGGATTTGTTCCCAGGTCCACAATACCATTCTTCCTCAATGCCATTCACAGCATTGGTGGTGGGGGTTCTCTTTGTTCCCCTGTCTACATATTTCTTGCTGTTCTCTTGCTGTTTTCTCTGTCCTTTCTTATTTAGTAGCTGTTCAGTCAGCCTTCAGTTCCTCTTCAGGAGGGATTGTTCTATAAGTGGGTGTAGTTTGGTCTGTTCCATACAGAGGGTGAGTTCAGGGTCTTTCTTGAACCAGAACCCCCTTCTTGAAGTAATTTCAGCACCATTTTTCTTTCTTTCTTTCTTTCTTTCTTTCTTTCTTTCTTTCTTTCTTTCTTTCTTCTGTCTTTCTTCTTCTTTTTTTATGACCTTTGAGATATAAATTGCCTACATAAATATTACTTTATGAAGTGTGTTATTCATGGTTTTCTTTAGTAATTCATAGGGTTTAAAAACCATCACAAGTATTGATTTTTAAAATATTTTCATTATCCCCCAAAGAAACCCGTAACAGTTAACAGTTACTCTTACTTCTCATTTCCCTTCCCCTCCATCACTGGCAACCATTAATCAGTTTCCTTTCTCTATGGATTTATCTATTCTGGGCATTTCATGTAAATGGAATCACATGTAGTTGTTTGTAACTGGCATTCTTCACTTAGCATAATGCTTTCAAAGTTTATCCATATTGTGGCATATATGTTAGCACTTCATTCTTTTTATCACTTATTTTTCCTGGTGAGAATTTTAAGTGCAATGTTCCAGAACTTCTCTGGTTAAAATTCAAGAGGTGAGAGTAGACATCTTTGTCTTTTTCCCAATCAAGGGGAAAAGCTTTTAGTCTTTTACCATTAAGTATGATGTTAGCTCTGATTTTTCTCTACATGTCTTTTACCAGGTTGAGGAAGTCCTTTTCTGTTTCTAGCTCGTTGAGTTTTGTTTTGTTTTTAAATAGGCTCCATGCCCAATGTGGGGTTTGAACTCATGACCCTGAGATTGAATCTCATGCTCTAACAACAGAGCCAGCAAGCACCCTTGTTTTGTTTTGTATTTAATTATGAAAGAGCATCCAAATGCCTTTTTATACTATTGAGCTGACCATGTAGTGTTTGTTCTTACTGGATTGACATGCTGTATTGCATTGGTTGATTTTTTTTTTTATATTAAATTGATCCTTCATTTCTGGGATAAATCCCACCTGGTTATGTCATATAGTATTTTTAAAAATACTTTGTTGGATTTGATTTATAATTTTTTTGAGAATCTTTGTATCTGTATCCATAAGGTAAATTGGTCTTTTTCTGTTCTTGTATCATTTTGATATGAGCTTTATAAAATGAATTGGAAACTACTCCTTATTCTTCTATTCTTTGGAAGACTTAAGAGAAGATTACTATTAATTCTTTTTTAAGCATTTGGTATGATTTACCAGCAAAGTCAAATGGATATTGGCTTTTCTTTGTTTAAATTACTAATTCAATATCCTTACTTATTATAGTTTTTCTATTTCTATTTCTTCTTGAGTTTGTTTTGGTAGTTTGTTTTTTTCTAAGAATTTGTCCAACATATCTAGATTATCTAATTTGTTGACATGCATTTGCTCATAGTATTCCCATATAAGTAGTATATGATATAATAGTATGAAATATAATAATATATAATACAATCTAGTATATAATAATATATACTATGATATAATTTAAAAATGTTCCCTTTTTATTTCTGTAAGGTCAGTGTTGGTGTCCCCTTTATTTATTTATTTATTTATTTATTTATATCTAAGTTAGTTAGCATATAGTGCAATATAATTTCAGGAGTAGATACTAGTGATTCCTCCCCTATGTATACCACCAGTGCTCATCCCAACAGGTGTCTTAATGCCCCTTGCCCATTTAGCCCATCACCCACCCACAACCCCTCCAGCCACCCTCAGTTTGTTCTCTGTATTTAAGAGTCTCTTATGTTGCCCCCTCCTTGGTTTTATATAATTTTTGCTTCCAAGATATCCCATTTCATTGTTTTTCTTTAACAAAAGGGTTTCGTTTATTTAAGATCAAGCTCTAGGTCTCTAATATCAAGTCTGGCATATACAGTGACCAAAGTAGAATAAGAACAGAAAACAGAATCTCTCCAGAATACAAATTCACAATCAAGTAAAATACAAAAATACAAAAAATTAAGAAAAAAGAAAGAAGAGTTTAATTCTTTTTTTTAAAGTTTTTATATGAATTCTACTTAGTTGACATACAGTGTTATATTAGTGTTAGGTGTGCAATATAGTGATTTCAACAATTCCAAACATCACCTGGTGCTCATCATGACAAGGACACTCTTTAATCCCCATCACCTATTTCACCCATTCCCCCACCCAACTCCCTTCTGGTAACCATCAGTTTGTTCTCTGTAGTTAAGAGTCTATTTCTTGATTTCTTTCTCACTCTCTTTTTTTCCTCTTTGCTTGTTTACTTTGTTTCTTATATTCCACATATGAGTGAAATTATATGGCTTTTGTCTTTCTCTGACTGACTTACATTTTGCTTAGCATTATACTCTGTAGCTCTGTATATGTCATTCCAAATAGCAAAATTTCATTATTTTTCATGGCTGAATAATATTCCATTTTATATACATACCACATTTCTTTATCCACTTATCAATCAGTGGACATTCGAGCTGCTTTCATATCTTGGCTATTGTAAATAAGACTGGTATAACATCTCTTTGAATTAGTGTCTTTGCATTTTTGGGGTTATAGACCCAGTAGTGTCATTACTAGATCATAGGGTATTTCCATTTTTAACTATTTCAGCAGCCTCAATACTCTATTCTAGAGTGCCTGCACCAGTTTACATTCCCACCAACAGTGTAAGAGGTTCCTTTTTCTCCATATTCTCACCAACACCTGTTATTTCTTATATTTTTTTGTTTTGTTTCTTTAATTTTATTTAAATCCAAGTTAGTTAACATAGTGTAATAATAGTTTCAGGAGGAGAGATTTAGTGATGCATCACACATATAATACCCAGTGCTCATCCCAAGAAGTGCCCTTCTTGCTGTCTGTTCATCCCCCATTTACCCCATCCAGCCAACACCCCTCCAGCAACCCTCAGTTTGTTCTCTGTATTTAAGAGTCTCTTATGGTTTGCCTCCCTCTCTGTTTTTAATTTTATTTTTTCTTCTTTTATCCTGTATTCATCTGTTTTTGTTTCTTAAATTCTACATATGAGTGATAGGATATTTGTCTTTCTCTGACTCATTTTGCTTAGCGTGTTTCCTTCCCCTTTTGTATAGTATGACATTTATTTCTGCTCTTATTCCTTAACTCTGTATTAAGGGCCTCATTCATGTCTTCGACTCTTTTCTCAAGTCTAGTGAGTATCTTTTTGACCTCTATTTTAAATTCTATCAGGCATGTTGCTTATATTTGTTTTACTTAGGTCTCTGCCCATGGCCTTGTCCTGTTCTTTCATTAGGGATAAAATTCTGTGTCTTCTCAGTGTGTGTGTGTGTGTGTGTGTGTGTGTGTGTGTGTTAGACAAGTCAGCAGCTGCTTCTCCCATTCTTGAAGGTAATGGCCTTATGAAGAAGAGGTCCTGTCTTGCCCTTTCATATGACGTCTCCCTGTTTCCAGGGGCCGGCCCTTCCATCTATTTCTCCAGTGTCCTGCTTGTGCTCTGTTTTGTCCTGGCCTCTTTCTCTTTCAGGCCAGTCATCTGAAGAGGCTGTCTTTGCCCGTCGTGGGCAGTGTTTGGTTCCTAAAAGTAGCTTGTTTTAATTAGGTGTGCTCTGGTCCGTTTGTGAAAAGAGACCTGTCACCACTACTGCTGGAACCAAGGGTCTGAAAAACTCCTGTGTCAGCAGATGCAGTGTGAACAGGAATTTGGGTCAACTTTCTGGGGGAGGGAGCCTCTCATGCTGATACTGAGGCAAGTGTGACTGGGAGGGCCACTTCCCCCAGAGGCTGAGGGGACAGGGCTCACTGTAAGCAAGTTAGTCAGGGCTGCACTAATTTCCACAAATGACCCTATGCTTTTTCTGAGGAGTGGGAGAGGGAAATGGGGCCAGTCTGTTCCTCTATTCCTGGAAGAGCCTCTCTGTGACTGTTATCTCTGTAATGCGCTCTGAGATGAGCAAATTATCTTCCCACTGTGTGCCCCAGGTGTTCTTCAGATCACTTTTTCTATGATGTGTGTCCCCGGGTTCTTTTTTTGCCTTCTCTCCAAGAGCAGCATGATGCACTCAGGACTCTGTCTCAGCCAAGCCTGTTGACCTTTAAAACGCCGTGCTTTACCCTGCGGGTTGCCAGAAGTCATCATCTTGGCACCTCTCCCTTTCCAAGCCAATTACCATGGGAACTCATTTTCCCCATACACTCCCCTCTGTGTTAATCTGTCTCTCCCCCTTCTCCACAACCAAGGCTCCCTTCTTCCTACTGCAATGGCCGTGATCCATTTCTCTCCCAAACCATGTCTCCACACTTCTACTTTCTTTGATGTGCCTCTTTTCTACCTTTAGTTGTGCAATTTGTTCTCCCAGGTTTTAGGTCATTTTCTGGGTATTTAGGTTGATTTGATAGTTATCTAGTTTGTGGGATGAAGTGAGCCTAGGGTCCTTCTACTCTGCCACCATTTTTTAACCTATTCCACTGAATTATTTTCAAATTGACTTGCTATTTGTGTACCATGTGCCCCTTCTAAGCTGTATGAAAACTTATGTTAGTGCTTGAAAATGGTCCGATCAGGAGGCAACAGTTTAATGTTACAAATATAGAGCTTGAATTGTTTGTGGGTCAGATGTGCCCAATGGGAACGGGCCTTTGAGCACCCTGAGACACACTGTAGGGCTGCAGGGTATGTAGTGGGACTCCTGAATCCTCAAGAGTTACATTCTTGATTTTAATTATTTGAGTCTTCTCATGTTTTCCTTTGATCAGTTTAGTTAAGGGTTTGACACTTCCTTGAACTTCCTAAAATTTTTATTTTTATTTATTTTATTTTTACTTTTTAAATGTTTATTATTATTTTTTTAAATGTTTTATTTATTTCTAGGAGAGAGAAAGAGAGAGACAGCGTGAGCAGGGGAGGGTCAGAGAGAGAGGGAGTCACAGACTGAAACAGGCTCCAGGCTCTGAGCTGGCAGTCAGCACAGAGCCCGACGCGGGGCTCGAACCCACGAACCGCGAGATCATGACCCAAGCGAAAGTCGGACGCTTAACCGACTAAGCCACCCAGGCGCCCCTTAAATGTTTATTTTTGAGAGAGAGAGAGGAAGGGAGGGAGGGAGAGAAGTACAAGTGGGGGAGGGGCAGAGAGAGACAGGGAGACACAGAATTTGAAATAGGCTCCAGGATTTGAGCTTTCAGCACAGAGCACGATGCAGGGCTTGAACTCATAAACTGTGAGCTCATGACCTGAGCTGAAATCGGACACTTAACCGACTGAGCCACCCAGGCGCCCCTCTCCTTTATTCTTTATTATGTAGATTATAGATTTAAGAAATTTCCTTGTTTTAAACATGTTTACAACATAAATTTTCCTGTGAACACTGTTTTCACTCCATGTCATAAGTATAGTTAATTGTGCTTTCATTTCCATTTAACCAAAGTGTTTTGTCATTTCCCCTTGGTATTTCTGTTTTGAATCATTGTTTATTTAGGAATATGTCATTTAATGTCCACATATTCCAAATTTCCTTTAATTACTAATTTCTAATTTCATTTCATTGTGCTCTGGTCAGAAAATATATTCTCTATGATTACAAACTTTTAAGTTTCATGAAGCTTGTTTTATGGCCTAATATATCCTCTATCCTGGAGAATGCTCAATGTGTACCTGTGAAGATGGTGTTTTGTGTTTTTTTCGATGAAGTGTATAGAATACAGTGTCTATTAGGCATATTAGAATATTCACATATTCTGTTTCCCATTTATCCTCTGTATAATTAAATTATTATTATTATTATTTTAAAGTTTATTTATTTTGCAAAAGAGAGAGAGAGAGACAGTAAGCAGAGGAGGGACAGAGAGAGAATCCTGAGCTAGTGACAAAGGGCTTGATCTCATAAACTAGGGGAACTGAGAGATCATGACCTGACCTGAAATCAAGATTTGGGCCCTTACCTACTGGGCCAACCAAGTGTCACCTATTTAAACTATCACCTATTAAACTATCACTAAAAATGGTGTATTAAGGCTTGATACTATTATTGCTTCAGTGGCTATTCCTCCAATTGTGTCAGTTTTTGTTTCACATATTTTGGGACTCCAAATGTATGTATAAATTTGTTGTTGGTATGTTATCTTGATGGAGTAACTGCTTTGTCATAATAAAATATCCTTTTCACCTCAAGTAACACTTGCTGTTTGATATTAGTATCGCTACTCTGGTTTTCTTTTGTTTTCAGATTATGAGATGTGTTTTTCCATCTTTTACTTTTAACTTCTTATTTTCTAATCAAAGTGAATCTTTTCTGCAAAGCATGGAGTTGAATGAGGTTTTATTTTAACAATACATTCCGCCTATGTTTGCATTTTGTGCAGAATATTAATGCGTTTTTGTTTAAGAATTTGTGCTTATCATGTTGCTATTTGTTTTCTATATCTTTTATCTTTTTTTAAAATTCCTTTATCTCTCCATTATCTCCTTTTGTGATAAATAGGTATCTTTCAGTAGCATCATAAATTCCTTGTTTCTTTTACAATACATATAAAACGTTATTTTCTTAGTGGCTCCTTTGGGAATTTTAGCTACCATCTTAACTTCAAACACTCTTGTTTGTATTAATACTAGCTTTAACTTTAATATTATATCCAATATAACTGTTTTCTCCTTTTTCTGAAAATGAAAAATAAATATTTTTCCATAGAAATATGTATATATATACATATATATATCATAAGCCCCTCAACACATTTAATAATTGTTTTATGCCGTGTTTTTAAAATCAGGTAAAAATACATTTATACTTAGTTTTATAATAATTTTTCTCCATAGTTCTTTTTGTGAACATTACAGTTATTATGCAATTTTCTTTTATTTCAGAGATTACTAAAGGACTCCATTTAGTATTCCTTGTTAATTAGGACTGCTAGTGACAAATTCAGTTTTTGTTTATCTGGAATGTTTTAATTTCTTCTTAAGTTTTAAAAAATAATTTGCTACATAAACTATTCTTGGTCGACATTCTTTTTCATTTCAGAACTTGGAAAATGTTATCCTACTGACACCTGTCCTTCATGCTTTCTATTGAGTAACTTTTAATTTTATTATACATCCCTTATATGTGATCATTGCTTTTCTTTAACTGCATTGGAGATTCATTCTCTATATTTGTCTTTTGACCATTTTTCTTTTTGTGTCCAGGTGTTGATTTCATGTGGAATTTGTTGAGTTTCTAGTATGTGCAGACTTTTTCATCAAATTTAGGAAACTTTTTCTCATTGTGTCTTGGGATAGTCTTTCTATCCCTTTTACTCTCTCCTTTCTTTTGGGATTCCCATTTATATATATGTTATGATTGATGCTATTACACAGGATTTGTTCAAATTTCTTAATTGATTTCTTTTTGTTCCTCACGCTATAAAATTTGAATTGACCTATCTTCATGTTTACTGATTCTTTACTCTGCAAGCCGTAATCTACTATGAGTTCTTCAGTGAATTTTTTATTTCAGCTAGTATATATTCTTATTTTGTAATTTCTATGTATTATTTATTGTAATATTTGGTGAGACATTGCTTTCTTACTTTAATTCTTTAGACATTATCTTCTTTAGTTCTTTATAATAATTTAAAGTCTTTGTCTAGGGAGTACAGCATTTTGTCTTACTTAGGATCAATTTTATTGACTATTTTTCCTTTATGAGTTATAATTTCCTGTTTTTTTGTGTGTTTCATAACTTGATGTGGAATTATTGGATGTTTAAATAATATAACATTGCAACTCTGGAATTAGATTTTCTATAATTTCTATGGCTTGTTGTTGCTAATATTTGTAGATATGTTATTGTTGGTTTTGCTGTTGTTTGTGGAACACCTTTCTGAGCTAATTCTGTAATTTTTATTGTTGTTGTCATTGACAGATACTGAAGTATCTATTTATTTATTTATTATTTACAAATACTTTATTGTCAAGCTGGTTTCCATATAACACTCAGTGCTCATCCCCACAAGTGCCTTCCTCCATGCCCATCTCCCCCCTCCCCCCCACACCTATCAGTCCTCAGTTTGTTCTCATCATTCAAGAGTCTCTCATGGTTTTCCTCTCTCCCTCTCCCACACCATTTCCCTGTTTCTTTGAAGTATCTATTTGATTAGCTTAGGAGTAAGAGATTACATACCAGGGCCTTCTCAGATCTTTCCTGAGTATGTCCACAGTTTTTTGTACTTATACATGGTTTTCGTGACCACCAAAAACACATTGTTGTTTTCAAAGATCTTATGGACATTTCATTTCTCAGATCTTCCTTGTATATTGTCCAGCTTCATGTTGCCCCAACAGGTATCACCAACTTAAGTCACTATAACATTAAACAGTTGCTATCAATTGTTTTCCACAGATCTCCTGACCTGAGCAAAGTTGACTGAAGACTAGCTCTGTGAATATATTTTATCCAGTGACCTGTAACTTCAAATAGTGACACATTTTTGAAAATGGGTTTTTTTGGGGAGAGCTTGAAACCCATTTTGTCCCCCCCCCAGTGGGTTTTTAGACTATTTTTCAGTTATCATACTTGTGCTGCTGCCGACTTCCAAGCTTCCATGGAGCTGGGAGAAGGGGATGAGGTTAGAGCAAATGAAAACACACACTGTTCTTACTAAAAATCAGTCATTCCTTCAATCCCTCAAAGTCTGAAATAAAAACTTTGATGTATTGAGCTTGTTAAAATGACAGGCTTTTTAATAGGTTTATAAGAAATTATAACTTTTACAGTTAATTTTAACAAAATTTATCAGATACTCTTTGGAACCTTACTAGCAAGGAAGTACTGAAGGCACACTTATGTATTATTATTACTTGGAATAGTCTGGCTTCATAAAGATGACCTAATTTCATAGGAAGTAGAATGTACTCAAACAACTTAATCCATTTGCTTTTTGATGCCAACATTTTTTTTCTTTCCCATCAGACCAGTTTATTTTATTGTATAAATAAAGATTAAATTGAATGTGGATATACTCTACAAAATGTGAGCATTCTGAAACTCGATTAACAAGGTATAAATAATTGTCCTGATCACAGATTAGTATAGAAATTTAGCACAAAAATTACCAATTACAATTATTTATTTTATTTTTTTAATGTTTATTTTGAAGGAGAGAAAGACAGTGCAAGTGGGGGAAGGGCAGAGAGAGAGAGAGAGAGAGAGAGAGAGAGAGAAACAAAGAATCTGAAGCAGACTTCAGGCTCTGAACTGTCAGCACAGAGCCTGATGTGGGACTTAAACTCATGAACTGTAAGATTATGACCTGAGCCGGTCTCGGATCCTTAACCGACTGAGCTACCCAGGTGCCCCACCAATCATATTTAACAGAGACCAGTAAGAATGAGAAATGGTGGGAAAGAATTAACTTCCTTTTGAACTTTATTCCTCATTTCAGACTCTGATGTCTTAGATTCTATACTTCTTCAGTTAATTCTGTGAGCAATTACTGTTTTTATGCCTGCTACATGAACCAAATAATTACTGATTTTGCATATTTTCCTTGGGTTTTTGAAACATCTAAAAAGATTCTTGACATATGTACCTCAGGAAAAAGATAAATTAGAATTGTAAATTGATTCAAAAGATCCTGCACCCTTTTGCCATGAGGATTCTTTGAGGCACAGAACACAGAAAGTGATTTGAGCAACTGTGTTCTTGGTTTGTTATAAAGATGACAAATAATTAGTATATTCTAAATGGATAGAAGTAAATTCATCACATCATTGAATGCCTTGGGGCTCTAAGATTTAATTTTCTCAGTAAATATCAATTCCAACTGAGTAACTAAACTGACTGTTTCCTCTGTTTTGTTATTTACATTTTCATAAGTATAATTAACATAAATGTTATATTTGTTTCAGGTGTATAATACAATGCTTGAACATTTCTATACATTAGTCAGTGCTAATTACAGTAAGTGTACTCTTAATCCTCTTTGTCCATTCCACCCATTCCCTACTCACCTCCCCTTTGGCAACCACAAATTTGTTCTTTGTATTTAAGAGTTTGTTTTTTTGTTTGTCTTTTTTTCCCTGTTTGTTGAACTCTGTGTATGAGGGAAACCATATAGTATTTGTATTTCTCCATCTGACTTATTTTACTTAGCATAATACCTTATAGGTCCATATATGGTTGCAAATGCCAGTATTTCATTCTTATTTATGGCTTAGTTCCATTGCGTGTGTGTGTGTGTGTGTGTGTGTGTGTGTGTGTATACACACACACAACCAGGTTCTTTTTTTTTTTTTTTTTTTTTTTTTTTTTTTTTTTTTTTGGGGGGTGG
>NW_024082107.1:156604-239404 GCF_003009895.1 Hyaena hyaena | reverse complement strand
TGATTTGCTCATTTTAGCCACTCTGACTGGCGTGAGGTGGTATCTCAGTGTGGTTTTGATTTGTATTTCCCTGATGAGGAGGGATGCTGAGCATCGTTTCATGTGTCTGTTGGCCATCTGGGTGTCCTCTTTGGAGAAGTGTCTGTTCATGTCTTCTGCCCATTTCTTCACTGGGTTGTTTGTTTTTCGGGCGTGGAGTTTGGTGAGTTCCTTATACTATTTTTAATTTTTTGAGGAATCACCATACTGTTTTTCACAGCAGCTGTACGAGCTTGCCTTCCCACCAACAGTGAATGAGGGTTTCTTTTTCTCTGCATTATTACCAACACTCTTTATTTTTTACCCTTTTGATTCTAGCCATTTTGACAGGTATAAGGTGATATTTCATTATGGTTTTAATTTACATTTCCCTGATGATTAGTGAAGATATCTTATTTGGAAAAAAATGTCTTTTCAGGTCCTACATCCATTTTTTAATTCGATGATGATGATGATGATTAGTGAAGATGTCTTATTTGGAAAAAATATCTTTTCAGGTCCTCCATCCATTTTTCAATTCGATGATGATGATGATGATGATGATGATAAGTAGTAGTAGTATTGAGTTGTATACTTTTAAAATATATATAGGTAGGTAGGTAGGTAGATAGATCTTAACCTTTATTGGGTAGATCACTTGCAAAAATTTTTTTTCCATTCAGTAGGTTCTACTTTTTTGTTGTATTAATGATTTCCTCTGCTGTGCAAAACCTTTTTATTTTGGTATAGTCATAATAGTTTGTTTTGCTTTTGTTTCCCTTGCCTGAGGAGACCTATCTACACAAATAATTCTATGGTTGATGTCAAAAATTATTGCCTATGTTTTCTTCTAGGAGTTTTATGGTTTTAAATCCACATTTAGGTCTTTAATCCATTTTTAGGTTATTTTATGGTTTAATAAGATAGTCCAGTTTTATTCTTCTACACTTAACAGTCTGTTTGTCCCAGCACTATTTGTTGAAGAGACCATGCCCCATTGTTCTTGTTGCCTCCTTTGTTGTAAGTTAATTGGCTCTATACATGTGCATTTATTTCTGGACTTTCTATTCTGTTCCACTGATATATATTTGTGCCAGCACCATACTGTTTTGATTTCTATAGCTTTGTAGTATATCTTAAAGTCTGGTATTATGGTTCCTTCAACTTTGTTCTTCCTTCTCAGGATTGTGTTGGCTAGCCAGGATATTTTGTGGTTCCATACGAAATTTTCATGTTATTTGTTCCTGTTTTGTGAAAAATGTTGTTGGTATTTTGATAAAGAGTGTATTAATTGGTAGATTGCCTTGGGAAGTGTGATGTTTAAAATATATATAATCCAACCCATGAGCATGGAATATCTTTCCATTTGTTTGTGTCATCTTCAGTTTTTTTCATCATTGTTTATAGTTTTCAAAGTATAGGTCTTTTACCTTCTTGTTAGCTTTATTCACAGGTATTTTGTTCTTTTTGGTTCAATTGTCAGTGGGATTGTTTTTTTGTTTTATCTTTCTCCAACCTCATTATTAGTGTATAAAATGCAACTGATTTCTATGTACCAAACTGATTTTTTAAGATAACTTTCTAGGTCTGTTAGTTTACATTTTGTCTTCCTTCCATGAGACAAGTGTCACATGATGTGTAATCTCTCAAACTTGACTACTTAATATCAAATCAGGCCACATTACTTCCTAACCGGGTAAGTAAGTAATTTTACAAATTAACTTATCTATGCCTCAGTTTCCTCTCATGAGAAACATAGGTAGTAATGATACTTAACTCATAGGGCTGTGGGGTAGAAGGAACAAATCTATGATTAGAGAAGTTCCTAGCAGATGGTAAGTAAAGAAGTTGCTGCTACTGCTGTTGTTCGCATTCTCCTGCCTGCCCCCCCGTCTCCTCCTCCTTTTCCTTCTTCTTCTCTCCTTTCTCCCTCTTTCTCCCTGTCTTCCTCCTTTTCTCTTCAAATATACACTTTTATTTTTAACATAGACAATTTTGGTTAATAAAAGTATCTATATTTACACTGAATTTTTAACTTTATTTGCTAATATAGAATATGTATACTGTATAATACATATAAATTGTTATTTTTCATGTAATTTAACAATCCTTAGTTTCAGTTAAAGCTTCTAGCACTTAAGGGGGCGCCTGGGTGGCTTAGTCGGTTAAGCGTCCGACTTTCGCTTTGGTCATGATCTCGCGGTTCGTGGGTTCGAGCCCCGTGTCGGTCTCTGTGCTGACTGCCAGCTCAGAGCCTGGAGCTTGTTTCGGCCTGTGACTCCCTCTCTCTCTGACCCTCCCCAGCTCACGCTGTCTCTCTCTCCCCTAAAAATAAAAATAAAAACATTAAAAAAAAAAAAAAAAAGCTTCTAGCACTTAGGTAGATAGAATTGAAGAGTCTTACAGAATCCCTGTGGCCTTGATTTAATATATAGAAATGAGAATCCCAAATTTGTTATTGGAGCAGAGGGAGAAGGGTTACCGTATTTTAGGTTGGACTGTAGGAACTTTGGGTTAATATTTCATAAATACTTATGAATCCTGAATCTCTCAAGACCTAGCATAAGCAGTAGGGATTGGCTTATACAGAGTGGAGGGATCTATTTCTAACTTGTTTTTAGCTTTTGGACTCTAAAAATAAATCAGAATTTATTTGCAGCACTGAGAACTAATATTTAAATTGGTAGAATTTTTAAAAAATTGAGCTTACACCAAGTTATGCTCTCCCAATGATTACACTAAGTAAATAATTAAAATAATATTATTTTTTGGAACATGCCTTATAATGTGAAAATAGAAGTAATGTAAAGACTTAAGAAAAGAAACTATTTTACTTATATATTGGAAGAAAGTAACATTAAGGACAAATATTGAATAGAAGAATAAATGCAATTAAAGCAACTTTATTCTTTGGATTCTAAGCAATTTTCTTCTATGGTGTGGATCAGAAACACACATTTCATTAGTTTTCAAAATAAAATTGAGCTAGCAATTCCCATGTGAGGTTTGCAGGATGTTTTTATCGGCAATCCTCCCTTATTGCAATATCTGAATCATCGCTCAATTCCTTTCTACAGGAGAAAATACTTACCTAAAGAAATCTCTTCTATACATTATCCAGCAGGCACATGCTGAGACACCTGAGGACACAACATAAATGGAAGTCTTGGAAATTTCCTTACACTTCTGGTATTAATCCACCCAGTGAAACTTGGTCTTCTATCCCCTTCCTGGTGAATACCATACATCATTGACATACTTCCTATAACACTCGAGGAATACAGGCTTGGGAGAGAATATTAGAGCTAACTGAATTTATTCTTTTACTAATAAAATATTCCTTGAATGTATCTAGAGAGGGCATTTAAATCTGTTTATTCAAATTTATCTTGCTAGATTATTTCAGAATCCTTTTTTTTTTCTAATTTGTTCTAATAGCTCATAACCAGTCAGTAAGTTACCATGTATTCCTAACCTAGCTCTTACTGATGTAAAAGTCATTTGTGTTCTATTAATTTAGAAGTACATTTGTATTACATTCATTAGGAGAATATTAGGATGTTTCAATATCCTGCTCCAGTTACTCTTGCTGCATAACAAGGTAACGAAAAATTGGCAGTTTAAGACAGCTGTTTTCGTTAGGCTCATAGATTCTGAAGCAACAAGAATCAAACAGAGTAAGCCAAGGGTTTCCCATTCCTGGTCTACAGTGAGAAGGATCTCCATTTGGAAGATGTAAAGGTGGGACTTTAGCAGCTAGATGATGAGATGGTCTGAAGCCTCACTCACGTGTCTGGCAAAGGTAGGATGGCTCCAAGGCTAGTAATGCCGACCAGGACTCTCACACAACGGTATGTGGCTTCCTCACAGTATGGTAGCCTCAAGAGAGCATATGGGGGTTAGGATTCCAAGATAAAGTGCACAAAAAGGAAGCCATTTTCCTTTTAGAATCTCGTTTCATAAATCATATTATCATTTCCATCTTACTCAAAGTAGCTGCGAGACTACTTTGATTCAAGAAGATAGGGCCTTACTCCTCCTTTGATAGGGCTGGGTCAAGGTCACATTGTTAAGAAACATATGAGATGGAAATGTTGTGGGTTTTTTGGAAGAGACCATCTTCTACACGTCTTAAGAATGTGAAATAGGATGAAGAGATAACCAAGTGCACTTACGTACTTTATTTCAAATTATATTTGTTCATAAAGAGCTAAGGAATATATAATAAAGTGTGGTCTCCTAAAACATATTAATATTCCCCTTCTCTTATAGTTCTACAAAACCCCCCAAAAAGGGAGTGAGTTAAAGAAAATTTCTATGAAGCCCAAATATATAAAATGTGGAAGTTCATTCTACTTTACTTAAATTCCAATTACTATGCAATTTAAAACATTATGGCTGAAATTCACATAATCATATTCAATAGTAGTATCCGATTAACAAAGACTTGCATATTTCTCATTTTAGTTGATGACAGCCCTCAGAATTAAATATTATCATTAACATTTTACCGATAGTGAATTACCAATAAACAATCATCATTTTACAGATAAAGAGGCTGAAACATGTGTGAGTTCTTACCTGGAAAGCCAGCACACCAAATTTCATTTCCCTGCTACTCCTATCTTAGTTCCAGAAAAAACATTTTTGACGTTGAATCTCATTTGCTAAATTTTCTCTTCTTAGTTTACAAGGCATATATTGGCCATTTATATTTTTCTAATACTCTGCAGTAGTGTTAACACTTTATAATAGAATTTGTTGACAGAAATCTCTGATTATATGATCATTAGACTAAAAAATGGGGAAATGCCACCTCATTATTACCTGAAGTGTATCCAGCACTGATCAAAATGTCTTCACATATATTATTGCAGGCCTCAACATTATGCCAGAAAATAAGGATTATTATGTTCTTTTTATGGATGAGGAAACTGAAGCTAAGTGTCAAGGACTTTGGGGTGGAATATTAGAGTTTCTGGCTCAGTAGCCCAAGTTTGATCTTATATGGTGATATATTCTGGTGAGTCCAAATTGTGTAAACATTATCATAGAAGTAGAATTTAAAAGAATTTTCACCCAATGAATTCAGAATGTTAAAATTAAACTACATGTTTCCTGGATAATTTCTTATTATCTTTACATAAGAAAAAAAATGGAAAGACTAAAGAGATGTCAATCATTAATCAGATTTTGACTCTTGAATATATTTTTAAAATCTCCCGAGATATTATTTTTTTCTGTAAGCTAACAGGATATTCCATAATCAATTTACTACTTTGCAAATTCTTGCTAAGGCTTTTGTTTTTGTGCCTGAGGTCACAGACAGCCTTACTGTGAAGACAGTTCTTATTCTGGAAATTTATTAGAATATGTTCTTATTTTTTTCTTTCTTTCTTATTTTTTTTCCATTTTGCTTTTGAATGCCATGCCCCAAATACCTTACCTGGTTCATACAATAGATGTTTAGGGAATAAACACGTAGATGCAAGTGATTTGTCTTTTGGACCTGTTGTAAAAGCCACATCTCTAGTCAACTTGCAAAATGTGAGAAGACCCTGGCTTGTTGAGGCTGGGCATTTGGCATTTGTTTATGGCATCACTTTGAGACTCCTCCCACCCCCCTTCTTAGAAGTAGTCCCCTGTGACTAATGAGGACTTCCCAGGCCCTTCTGTGGATGCTGGGGAATGGCTTGACATTTAATGTAACAAGGCTTCTCTCTGTGCTCTGAGCTATGCATCCCCTGGTCTGGTAACATGTTTCCAAAAATTCTCTAAAGTTGCTCAACAGTTAAAAACAAAAGTATCCTAAAAGCAACAGTTTGAGTAAAAGAATTAGGGAAAGACAGTATGTGAATTATGAATTTAGGTCTTTTCTCAAGTTAATGAAATTTATGGACTTAACATTTTTTTAAATAGTAAAAATGTAACAATGGATAAGTTGAAGATTAATACAAATTACCAAAGGGGAAAAATAATAAAGAGATTTTTTTCTAAGTTGAGCTCTTCTCTTAAATAAAAAAATTATAATAGAAAATTGTTCCTGGGTATAAAATATTCAATGGTTAAGATATTATAGTATGGAAAGTTCTCAGCATCTGCTGCTTTGTTAAATTTTCAAATAAGTTTTAGTTTCTAAGCTTGTCATTGTTAATCAGGGGAGCTACTTTCTTTTCAAAGGGATCAATGCCATTGATAAAAATATTTTTACCTTCCCTATCTTTTGTGAATTTACTGCTTATTAAATTGCTAAAATGATTCACATTCATTTTCTCATGTTAGTCTCAACAACTCAAGGGGGAAAGTTATTACCTATTTTGCATAGGGGAAAAACAGCATCAATGGCTTGTGCAAAATGATACTATATTTACGAGAAAACATACTTTTTACTTTAGGTTCATTGTTTTTTTTTTCCATATCCACATCATGATAGCCATCTGTTTATGGTGGGGTTTACATAAAAGAGCTTTTACTTCACATTTCATTACTATAGCATGTCCCTTCTCAGCATTGAGACTTCCCCCTAACAGGTATTTAATATTGATCTAACTCATGAGTAACCATCTTCCCATCATGCATTTAAATCCATGATATTTCATTCCTCGTTCTGCCTACTAATC
The DNA here is from genome assembly GCF_003009895.1 of Hyaena hyaena. Lineage (NCBI taxonomy): Eukaryota > Metazoa > Chordata > Mammalia > Carnivora > Hyaenidae > Hyaena > Hyaena hyaena. The sequence goes on along the minus strand of NW_024082107.1, from coordinate 232,766 downwards.
CTGTAATCCCAGAAGATACAGTTGAACCTGGACTTCTAGTCAATGAAAGAAATTTCAAATAGCAATAAAAAGAAGGCAGAACATTCTAGACATAGGAAGTCCTTCAAATTTAAGTAGGAACAAAATCAAATTTTAGGATATTCCTCAATGCATCATGCCCTTAACACAGGATTTGGGATGAGGGCTGATCAGGATAGAGTATGCTAAAAGTAATATTATCTTATTTTGGTTATAATATATGGGAGCAGTTTTTCTTTGGGGAATTGTTTGGTCTTTTCTAAAGTTCTTTTCCTTTTATGCTAGAAGTAAGCAAAGCCTAAGAAAAAGAGCATATCAATCAGGCACCAGATCTGAGTGGGTAAGTTAATATAAAAGCCCATCAGAAGCTAAGGCTGACACCTTGAAGGTTCCTACCTCTGTCAGAGTTGGCTCAAGACCCTCTGTGCTGCCAGGCCTAAGGGTTGTGAGGTGTGAATGGACAGCAGACTTGGCAGCTACCACAGCTTGAAGAACCCATGGTCTGTATTTATCTCAAGGATTCATAATCGTTCCTCAGAACCAAGCCAGCTTAGGTATTTCCTTATTAGGATTGATACAGTATTTCAGTGGTTTCTAAAAATGAACTACACAGATTCCTATTTATAGAAGTTCTAGGAAAAGTGTGTTTATTAGGGGTGTTACATTTAAATTTTTTAATGTTTATTTCATTTTTTCTTTCTCTCCTTTCTTTCCTTTCTTTCTTTCTTTCTTTCTTTCTTTCTTTCTTTCTTTCTTTCTTTCTTTCTTTCTTTCTTTCTTTCTTTTTTTTGAGAGAGAGAGAGAGAGAGAGAGAGCGCAAGCATGAGCAGGGGAGGGCCAGAGAGGAGAGAGGGAGACAGAATCTGAAGCAGGCTCCAGGCTCTGAACTAGCTGTCAGCACAGAGCCTGATGCGGGGCTTGAACTCATGAGCCATGAGATCATGACCTGAGCCAAAGTTGGAGGCTCAACCAACTGAGCCACCCAGGTGCCCCTGGGGGTCTTACATTTAAATGGTCATACCTCACATTTTATTACCTTAGCATACCCCTTCTTAGTATCGTTCTTAGTTATTCCTGGAAATACAGACCTATGTTTTAACCATGAATTATTACTATTTTTAAAAATAGGTTCAGGTGACAGTATTAAAGAACTAACCTCTTCTAGGACTGTCTCTGATGTGGGTTCAAGAGTCATTTCAGGATAACAGAAAAGACAAAAGAGAACAACAAACCACTTTTGTATTTTGTAGACTCTCACTATCTACTCTTCATAAACAGTATCACTGTCTCCAATCTGGTGGTAGTTCTCCACTTCTTCTTCATCCCTACTTCCCCTCAACAAAGGCAAATGTTTAAAGGCTGGATGCCTTTATGTTCATCTAAAACCTAGGATCGTGAATTGATCATTGCTTTGGTAGTAATAAGCCTGGAAGAAAGGACTTGAAATACCAGCACTGAATATTTACACAAAGAGCTTATTTCTATTTATACATTGTATCCTTGGTAAACAAAAAAGAAAGTGCCTGAGGTGAGATAAATATATGGGGATGGTGAACCAAACTTTTACTTGGTTATTATCAGACAAGTTTATGTTGCCAAGTAAGTGAAAACAATGAGGTTAACAAAATTAGCCACATATTCATAGTTTAATATTTAAATATTAAAATAAATTATTTCTTTCAGCAGAGTTTATGCGTGTTCAGACATGCTTTTCCAATTACTTAATTGCTTTAGTCTTATTACAAACAGGCTCTGATGAAGCGACACGTTTAATACTTTTTAAAACCTCATTAGACACTTCATAAATTAAGAAGAGCTTCTGAAAGGATGAGGCAATTTAATCAGTGTGAAAAAATTTTTAAATCTTAAAAAGAATTAAAAAAGGTGTCAACACCATTAACACCATATGAGTTATCAACAATAGATCTTGAGCCCCGGGCTGCTATCTCCCTTCTAATTCTAATATTCTAAGATAGCTTCTTTAGTTAGACAAGCTCATAGAATGAAAGTCTGTTTCATAGAAGAATCCTGTTTATATAGAATAACAATTTTAATTGGACTTATTGATTTAACAAAACGTCATAACTATCACAAAATGTAAATTAAAATTTTACTGGAATCCAAGTGAATATAGCTAATTTCAAGGAGTCCACTAAATGTTCACTCAGTTAAAACAAATATCAAGCACATAGTCTTTTTTTTAAATTGTATTAAAGGTTTTCTGTTGTAATCTCATCAAGTCCTTATGGATTAAGCTCCAATTTATCAAATTCCATTATATGACTCACTATTAGGTAGCTATTTGAATCTCCAGCTTCTAAACCTTTACCCTAACCAAATATGTAGTACAGAAAGGATTCCAATGCTCTAAGCCTGGACACATTATTAAAGTCCCTTAAATGAATTACACATTATTATGTAACTTTAAGTTTTAAACAAATATCTCAGATATGACATTTAAACCCCTGACAAGTCACTAGAGGATGGTGTGACTTCACCCTAGGTTGGCCCTTGGGAGCCTGGAGAAAGTAATAAGCTGGGTGACTGATAGAGAACTTCCAAAATTGCCTTTTAGACAGTGGAGGAAAGATCAAAAAGGACCAGAGGGTGGGCATTCTGAAATGGATATCTTATATGAAGCAAAGAGACCCATCAGAACATTAATTTCAAGAATAAGGCCCAGAGTCCAAACCATTTACTAAGGACATTAGTAATACACTGGTGAGAGAGGCATTAACATTACCAAAATGCTCACATTTTTCTATGTGAGTCAACCCACAAATGACTTGTTTTTGTATTAATTCTGGTCAATTAGTTCCCACTAAGAGAAAAAAAAATCTCAGTGATATGACATTAAAATTTACCATTCACATAATGTCTAATCATGGTGAGGGTAGGGGGTTGGGGAAGCTCTAGTAGTTCACAGCATTATGTAGGAACACAAACTGATTCAGAGTCTCTGGCATCTTCCACACTTGCCCTTTGAGGTTGGTCATCCTGGTCATTAGCATCCACCTGTAGTTGAAGAAGAGAATATGGAGGAACATCTAGCTGTTGTATAGGCTGATGTGGAAATGGTATACGCCACTTCAGCCCATATTCCTGTGGACAGATCTCATTCCAGGTACATCCTTCTATAAGGCAGCCTGAGAAATGTCGTCTAATGTTGTGCCCAGCAAAGAACGGAAATTATTTTGTGATTAACTGGCCAATTTCTTCCTCAGCCCATGTTTTTGGTATCCAATTTATTTTCTCCCCAGACAAAAATCATTCATTTTTTCCTGAAGCATTACCTTCAATTTCCCATGTAGTTAGTGATTCTTTATTAAGGGCTAACATCTGATGGATGTGAAGTTCTTTCTCTGACCTGGAGGTGTTTCTTCATGGTCCTGTATGCTACAATTTATAACGAGAATAGCTTGTCCACCCCATCATGTCAATATCTGAGGTTGGTCAATATTGAGATATTATGTCAGTATCTGAAGGGGAAGACCTTGTTGGCTACACAGATTTCTCAACTATGTCTTCTCAGGCCACTTTGGAACACATTAATAAGACTTTTTCAAGGCTCCAACTATCATAAACTTTATTTAGTTCATGCACATGGTTTCTTTATTGATAAAATTGCCTGAAATACTAATTAGGCTTTTGATTTATTTATTTCCTGATAGTTACCTGTGCCAAATGCATAACCAAAATTCATCTCAGTATAGATTTCTCAAATCTCATTTATTTCTTTTTTTCATGTCTGCCATGCCTTCCTCTTCCACAGGCTACCACAAGCCATAGTAAATTTCCATCAATAGGTGGAAATGCCATATTCTTTTTTTATAAATTTTTTTTAATGTTTTTATTTCTTTCTGAGAGAGAGACAGCGTGAGCAGGGGAGGGTAAGAGAGAGAGAGACACACACAGAATCTGAAGCAGGACCTAGGCTCTGAGCTAGCTGTCAGCACAGAGCTGGACTGCAGGGCTTGAAGCCATGAATGGTGAGATCATGACCTAAGCAGAAGTTGGATGCCCAACCGAATGAGCCACCCAGGCACCCCTAAAGGCCATATCCTTGAGTATTACTACAGAGTTGAGTCTTCATGGATTTTTATCGCCCATAACATGGCTCAGACTTATTAATTACATCTGGAGTCTTCAGGAAGTCAGCTTTACTAACTCTCAAGGCCTTGCTTTTTATCAATGGGTACCATCTCATTTGTAAATGAATATTTTTCATTATTGGAAAATCTTCAAGATTACAATCTGTCATACCTTAAAAAGGCAGAGAATGAAGTAAAACAGCCTTAAGTACATTTGATTAATATAGCCCCTTTTCTTTTATGGACTTGGGTTTAATTGATCTACTGGCATTGCTGAGAATAGATGAAGTGCCCTTAGATCGATCTGCAGTGGCTTCAATGTGAAGTGCACGTCACAAAGCCACAAACAGCCAAGATGAATTCCATCTTGTGCTTTCCTGGGCCAGGTTTTTCCTCCTCTGTTATTCAGCAATTTTGAAATCCCATTTCTTTTCAATGACAGTCTTATCATAATCTCAATTGAGAATGTGACTAGAAAACGTGTCTCCTCATTCAGGCAACTCATTCATTAATGACAGCCCAGGAAAAGGGTAACAAAGGAGTTTTTAACAGTTAGAATTCAGGTGATTTTTTAAAAAATATGGCATATGGGTAAGAAAAGTATAGGTATGTTAGCTATCACAGGAGATCCTTTCTGTAAATTCACTTACAGAAGCCATTCCTTTTTCTGTCATTTTGATTCTGGGCCCATGATCTTAGTTTCATTAAGCATATTTTATAGTTTATGAATAGTTGCTAACTTAAAACGAATTACGATTCACATGGTATGAAGGAATTTCAGGAAATTTGAGAGAAAACATAATGGGATTTACCAAACTAGAATTGAAACCCTCCACCCATTATTGGTTTTCCATTCATCTGAAATACACTTGCATTTTTCTTTTTTACTTTAGTCTATTACATGTTAGCTTTTGAAATGGGGTGTCTCCTTGATTTAATCCCTCATTTCTTTTTGCATTCAAATATATCCTTTGTTCCCCAAAACAAAATTTCAAAGTCAGCTTTACCTAATGGACTATATAACAAATGCTTTTAAAAATTCTAAATTCACTTTTATGTAAACATTGTAAAAAAGACAATTAGTCAATATTTACTAGAGAAAGACAACTAGTGAGAAGTTGGGATCAGAGCTGTCTTACCACATGTACTCATTTATTCATTCTTTTTCATCCAGTCCTCCAAATTTTGGAGCCCTTATAATTGTAATATATCGTACCTTTTTTTGTTCTGAACATTTAGAAACATGTTTCTAGGGTATTTGAATTATGAAGCAGAGAAAAATCCTGCAGTTTCAATTGAGAACAAATGAGTGTTTAAAATGCTCTATCAGCTATAATTAACTTTTAAAAAATTCTCAGTTAACAAATTTCTTTAGCAATTTAACTGCATATTTAAATTCATTTTATTTGATGTAAAGATATTTAAAAGCCATCAGTCAAAAATTAATGGACAATAACAGTCCTGCTAACTTTTAAGAAATTATAGTCAATTATAAATAAGTTTGCTTTGACAGAGCCATTTTGTGAATTATGTGAGAGTTAATATTTTCTATCTTGTATATTTGTTTTTGCATCCTTTTTTCTATAATTTTTATGCCACATGTGATTCCTATTGACACCCAAACTAGATCTTGATTTCCAAATCCAAATTAGAGACCTAGGCATTCCAGTTTTAGCTGGAGCTCACTTTGAAGGAGACAAATCTAGAAATGTCAAGAAAAAAAGAAAAGGCATATTCAATACATTTCCAATATTTGATTATCTGTTATATATTCTCCTTTGCCTCCATTATCATTATCATGATTAACATATTTATTTAGTATCTACATGTATCTTCTAACCGATATTCTCATATATCTTCTCATTTAAAACTTTTGAGGAGCACCTGGGTGGCTCATTCTGTTAAGTGTGTGACTCTTAGTTTTGGCTCAGGTCATGATCTCACAACTCTGGAGTTACAGCCTATGCACTGACAGCACAGAGCCTGGTTGGAATTCTCTCTCTGTTCCTTCCCTGCTCACTTGCTCTCTCTCAAAATAAGTAAATAGACTTTTAAGAAAATTAAAAAAATAAAACTTTTGAGATAATCACATACATGTTTTGTAGATGAGACAAATGAGCTTTAAAGAAGGTGGGTAACTTGTCCGAGATCCTAAAATTAGCAAGAGACAGAAGCAGGCTTCATATCCAAAGATAGCCTTTTCCTTCCTAAATGATATTTATTAGGAAAATAAAGAGATCTTTCTTTGGAACAGCTAAAACAAATAAAAGATACAATTAGTATTCAAAAAAGAAAAATCTCGATCTCAATCTTAATTCCAGATTCAGTCAGGTAGAAAGTGCTGGCTTTAACAAACAGGCAAACTTGTCTTTCCTCTGACTTTGTGGGGCCTTTGTTTCTGTAACCAGCTTCATGGAGGTGGAGGCGGGGAGAAAAACCTCTACAACAGGGTGATTATAGTGGTTCTTGAATAGTTTAAGACAAACAGATCCACTTCGAGTTTGACAGGTGCTTACCAGGTACATATCCAATAAATATTTTAGACATTGAACTGACAGCCCTGAAATGAAACAGGAAGAAATAATTCTAGCCTGTAAGTTCTATGTAGCATTTGCCACCAAACCTGCTTGGGCCTTTTTTCCCTCTTTCTTGTAAAATTAAATTCAATGATATGTTTGAACCACTGTCTTCTGCAGTTTTTAATGCAAATTTTAAATAAAAAAATTATTTACCATTGTAAGTTATAAAACGTAATAAAAATACCAGGCATTACTTTGTATTGTCCAATGATACATAATATTGTACTGGTACATGGATATTTAGCAAATAATAATAATATAATAGCAATCTCCATGTCAGGAAACTTGAGTTTTATTAGTAATTAATTGTATCACTTTGTACAATTGGCCAATTTTTCTACCTGAGTTTTCTTTTTCTGTTAAATGAGTTGTAACAATCTGAGTCTAGTTGGGCCTAGGGGATTAAGGCTTAAAAATAAATAGTTCTTTAATAAATAGTAATATATTTATTTCTGATAAAGTTTCTGATAAAGTTTAGATTTTACTCTTGGTAAATCTGCCCCTAAAGCCTATCATTGTTATGCCTTTCCCTACAGAGAATTTGGTTAAAAGAAAAAAAGGAGTCTGGGAGATGGAATTTTATAGTCCTTAAATAGGCAAAGGTAGAGTTAATTTGAATGTTCAGAAGTTTTGTATTTATCGGAAGGGAACTCATTAAGAACATTTTCTCCTCATAGGCTTTAAAGTAGAGGAATGAAATGAGGCTTCTGTGAGATTACCGCTAATATGTTCATACATTCAACATTTATTTCCAAGAAGCAGGCAGGTCTAGTGTTGATTAAATACAGAAATATATCAGAAATCTGGTGGTTTCTGAGACTCCAGATATCTTTCCTTTCCCAATGAAGATCAGACCATTGTCTTTATAGTAAAACCAACAAACAAAAAAACTAACCAAGCAAAAAAGTTTTCAAATAACTGCCACTAGATATGTTTTCAGTCCTACCAATTCACTCAGCCTTATAACCATTTTTAGAGCTTCCTTTTTCCCTGTTTTTGTGAATTCCACTGACATTAAAAAACTATGTTTTCTGGGTAGTTGCTCTCATCTGAATTACATAGTTTCCCCCCAGGGAAACTAAGGAGGAAGCTATGCATTCATATTTGACTTTTTTTTTTTAAATGTCTGTGTCTACATCAACATTCCCAAGCCTCTTTATAAGTTTATCACTCAGAGTCTGTGTATCCGGAAAAAAAAATGTGGGCCAAAGACATGAATACAGTGTTTCCTGAAATTGTTTTCAGGTAAGAATGGGAGATTTTGAAAGTCTTCTTGGATCTTCAACCTGGCTTATATCTACCATGATTAAGTGCTTAGTCTTTTATATCAACTATTTCACAACACTGTAAATACTAAAGTGTCAGATGCCAGATTGGTCATTTGGTAGACTCAAAGCCATGTAATTATTAAATGGGTGATACTAAAATAAGTCAGTAAATCTTTCACATAATCTTCACAGTTATGTGATCTGAAGTTCATTTAGAACAGTAAATCTCTGAATTCTGGCTTATACTCTGCTTGTTTACAAAACTGATTTAGTCTCTTTGAGGTAAAGTATGTCTATGTCTTTTGCAGTTTTAATAAACTGAGTCCTTCATGTCTCTGACCAAATTCACAAGCTTAGGGCTACCCCTGGGTGGAACAATGAGGTTTCTTTCATCCTACTTTCTGCTTCTTAGGGGGATCATTCAAATGCATTGCTCTTTTAGATTCATCTTGTTTGGCACAAAATAGCAATACTAATGTAGAATGATAGAATGTTTGAAGATATAACACTGATGCGTAGCTTACCTACTTAGGGAAATAGATATGGAGCTCAAGAGGGTTCATCTCATTAGGAAGAAGACAAAATATTTTTAAAATTTCTATGGAAGCAGTAATTACTGTTGTAAGAGGTTTGCATATTATTCACCCTTAGATACACATCTGGGCTCAGAATTCCTGTTAACGACGAGAACGTAGGTATTTTGGTGAACAGCAAAGGATATGTGCATGACTATGCTAAACACAGCACAAGGGAAAAAAAATATTCTTACATTTTATCTAGCAATCCGCAGAATGGCCCATATAAACTATCATCTTATCCAGAAAAAGTAAGACTTTCACTTAGTATCCCCTAGAAACCCCAAGGTCAAATCCAAGACCTACTGTTTTACAGAAATAAAAAAAAAAGATAGCTTTCAAGTTTCATATGTGTATATATACATATATCTGAGTAATAGCACTGCATCTTATTTCAGTATCAGAAAAAACTTCAAAGGTCTGCTCTTTCCTTGGTAAATTTATCTAAATCCTTGACTCTTTGAATCATTTTAAGCCTTGTATTTACTTCGCCTCTTCCTTTACAAATGAACCCTAGTATTCTCTGAAAGATGTCTCACAGTCACTGCCACGCTGGCTAGGGAAAGACTAAGCTTCAATTGTGTTATTGACTCAACTCCTTATATTTCCAGCTCTAACCATGAGGAATAATAACACTGGTAAGAGAACAGCAGGATGCAAATCTCCCTGGATTATTTTTCTGTTGCAGAGATTTAACTCTCAGTCCTTCGCCATCTCTCAGAATAATCAATAACTTACCAATCAGTTCTTGTGCGCAAGTGTCTCGTAATTAGGAGTGGCTCAAGGAAGGTGATGTTAAATATTCCGTATATATGAATTCATAATGGGGAAATTAAGCTGATAGCTCGCAGCACTTTGTTTCATATGTAATAGTTATATTGATGTAGAAGGAACTTGGGATTCCATTTTATAATGAAATAACCATACCTGACAAACGAAAGGGAATGTTTACCTTTTAAATCAGAAGATAGTATTGCTTCTTGATAAGAATGTAAAACTTTGTTAAAGTTACCATGGCATGAAGTTAGAATTGCAAAGAAAAAATTCTTTATTTGTCCATGTATTTTAAATACATGTTCCCATATTAATTCTTTTTTCAATCTTTCTACAGATATTAGTTCACTAGCAATAGAGCTTTTAGCACTCATCCTCTGCTTTGTGAAGCTTGTAGTCCGAAAGAGTGAATACAGAAAACAAAATGCAACACCATCTTTTAATAAAATATTAAGTGGATTATGTTAGGAAACTATAGGGTACTGTGGATGTAAATATGATTCAGCAGCCAGGGAGCAAAGGATCAGAATAAACCCAGGGCAGACTGGTGTGTATGTGATAGTTGTGTTCTGCAAACTTTTTCTTCAGAAGACCAGATGATAAACATTTTCAGCTTTGCAGGCCACATGGTCTCAGATGCAATCACTAACCCTTGTGTTTGTAGTATGAAAACAGCTATAGGATAGGAAATATGTGAAGGATTGAGTGTGTTTGGGTGCTAATAAACTTTATTTATGAACACTGAATTTTGAATTTCATAATATTTCCATGTGTCATTATTCTTTGATTCTTTTCAATTATTTAGAAATGTAAAATATATTCTCAGTTCTCAGACTGTATACAAACAGGCAGTGGATGAGATATGCCCCAGAGGATGTATTTTGCCAATCCTGGCCTAGGGAACAGGGGAAAAAATAGAATAATTTTTAGGTCTAGTAAACAGAGAAGAATAAATAGATCATAAGACTTATTCACTGAAACTTTACTGCATTTTACTTCATTAACACAAATTTTCTGGAAGGGAAAGAATTTGTTAGATATTAATATCTACTGTCTAATTAGATATTATCTAATAGATAATAATAAATGTTAGACCCATTTTACAGCTGAATAAATGGATTGTCTAAAATCCCAAAAGTGATGATATATAGTTTCAACTTGCTTTATTGACTAGTAAATACTCATTGGGCTATGCAGCAAAATTTGTCTATGATGATCAACTTATTGAGAATTTTACTGTGTATCATGTATTTTTCTAGCCTTGAGACCTGCCAAAGAAAAGCAATGTGAACTTACTCCTCAAAGAACTATTAATCTGGTGGAAAATGTTGACATGTAGATAATAAAAGAATAGTGTTAAAACTTTAACACTATTGAATGACATATTTCAACAAATATTTATTGAACAGTTTCTATGTGCTATGTTTATTATAAGTATTGAGGATATAGTTCTGCAGCCTCACAGGTGCTGGCTGTCCTAGATTTTACATTCTAGTGGTGTACAATGTAATAAACACAGGAAAAAAGAAAATAATTTCTGTGAATTATAAATATTATGAAGAAAGTAAAATGCTAGTATATTACAGAATGGCATTAGACTAGATTGAGTAGTCAAGAAAGTTTTCTCTTCAAATGTGGCACTGAAACTGATGAGCAGGTCCCACCATGGGCAAGTCTAGGAGAGAAGCCATTCGATTTGGAGGAACAGACTGATGGCATAAAACAAGCAAGAGAGAGAGGTAAGTCAGAGATACACATGAGATAAGATCAGAAAAATAGGCAGAGTCTGGGCCTCTAGGAAATTTAGCTTATGGTAAGAAGTTTTTATTTTATGTTATATATAATGGTTACATTTGAGGTAGTTATTCTTGGAATAGTTATATTTAATTTTGAAAATCCCACTTTCATGTTGATTCTCCTATTAAAGCCCTTTCCTCTTTTTTATACTCGCCTTAATTCATTTTCATAAAACCCCTTTTAGACCTCCACTCCAAGAGGAACTGCACATAAATATCCTTAGCATATCCCTTCTTTACTTCCTCTGACCCTTAATATAGAGATATTAAATATCTTTTATTGAAGACAGCCTTTCTTCTGAAAGTAAGGCTCATTTTCATAATATTTTGAGTAATGTCTCATTCTCATAATATTTTCTTTGACAGCTTTTACTAGAGCGATCTTATTTTGAAAGTATGCCTATGGAGACTTCTTATAAACCTCTTCTCTTCAAAAGTTTTATGACTTGGCAACTCTGGGTCCATCAACTGCTTTTCACGTCCCACGAAGCAGTAGTTCTTAATATTTAGCATGCATCAGAATCATCAAGAGAGCTGGCTAAAACATAAATTGCTGGGCCCCTCTCTCAAGATTTTGATTCAGTGCTGTCGGTTGATTTGCATTTCTAACAAATTCCTAGTTGATGGTGGGCTCCGGACCACGCTTTATGTTGCATTGGCTTACTTGAAATTTCCTTGTTCAGAAGACTTTTTGTCTTAATTATCTAGATAGTCCTATATGGCTTAGCTACTTGTTTCTCTAAATTTCTTGCCATTTATTATTTAACATATATCCTTCTGCATTTCATATACTTTGAAGATTAGCAAAATTCATATTCTAGCTTATTTTTATAGAAAAACTTGTGAAGTGGAAAGTTAGGGACATCTGGTTCTTTGTTATTTTTGAAGTTATGCAATTGTATGGCTCCAATGAAAGCAAATGCTACCATAACACAAAAGCATGAGCAGGTTATACATTATTTCTGTACTCAGACACCCCCGCTGCATTTGACACTAGCTCTTGAACTCTTGTGGCTACCCTATAAAGGGATAGAGACTCCTTCAATTAGTGACTGGTGTGTTGGTACTAATGATACCACAAACACCAAGAACATTTGGAAGGAAGTTTATCATTCACACAAATACCTTCTAAGGAAAGAAAGACCTGCACAAGATGGTCCAAATGGCTTTAAGAAAGGAGTAGTATATTGGTTTTGGCTTGAACTGTGGCTACAAGATGGTATCTGCATGGGGGTTTCCACATATGGGAATAGCTTTCCTTGGCAAAGAGAGGGGGAGAAAGTGGGACAGGAAGCTTTTTTATTAATTTGCCCAGGAATGGGGCAAAAAAGGATGTGGGTAAGAGGGAGGGAGCTTGAGATCTGTCAGTGGTCAAATATCAAAAATGAGGTCAAACTCTTTATTATATAGACTTACTGGGTTGAAATGATTGTCAGGAAGCCTCTAATTTTTCATGCATATTTTAAACTTCTTGTAATACAACATAAATCAATTAATTTGATGGTAAAATTTTCCATTATTTAAAACATACAGAGTCCATATGATGAAGTCCATAAAGTGTTGTTGGAATACTTTAACCATGAAAAAAGACATGGATGAGTATTTGGCAGAGTTAAATGATTTAAGAGTTGGAACAAAAGAGATGACATAAAAACATTTTGAGATGATTTTATATAAGCACTTTAGAAAATGGTTAGGCAGTTTCTTATAAAGTTAAACATGTATCTAGAATATGTCCTCAAAATCCCATTCCATGACCATACAAAGAGTTGTTCATAAATGTTTATATGAGCTTTATTCATAATAGCAAAAATTGAAAACTGGGCCCATTACCAGGTGAATGAGTAGACAAAAATTGTGCTACAGGCATATGATAGAATATTACATATCTATAAAAAGGAAGAAATTGTTATTGCATGCCTTAATGTGGATGAATCTCAGAAACATGCTGTGTAGAATAAGGCAGGCACAAAAATGTCCGTGGTTTATGATTCTGTTTATACGAAATTCTAGAAGAGATAAAAATAACTTATAGACCTATTGAAACCAGTAGTTGCCCATGGCATGGGAATGGATTGGGGAAATAAATACAGATGAGCAGAGAGAATTTTTTGGTGGTAACTTCTATATCTTGATTGTGGTGGTGGTTGCATGAGTTTCTGTATTTGTCAAGACTCAGTTAATGGTATACTTAAAACAGATGCGTGTATGTAAATCATACCTCCATGAGGTTGATTAAAACAAAGAGGCAAAGATTTAAAAATCGAAAGATTAAAAGAAAATGATCATAACACTAAATATTGAAGAGGTGAAGTTGCTGGAAACAGGAGATCGGTGGGGATAGAGAATGTGGGGAGAGGACTTCCAGATTTAGGGCTTATGTAACTGGTGGATTGGTGGTGCCTTTGTCTGGGGTGGGGACACAGAAAGGGAATCAGTTTGAAAGTCTGATTGTCCTTATACTTCCAAGAAAACAAATTATATATTCTACTTCTGTACACCTTTAAAAGTAAAATGATTTTGATTTTGACATCATTATTTTATGTACCTCTTTATGGTAGGTTCACTACCTGGGAAGCTCTCTGAAATCTATAGCTTAGGGATTTTTTATGGAGGCTTTATCACATAGGCATGATCAATAATTAACTCAGTCTTTAACCACTTTCCCCTCCCTAGAGCATAGGGGATGTTTCTGAAAGTTCCCAACCTCTAACCATACTTAGTCTTTCTGGTGACCTGGCCCCATCCAGGAGTCCACCAAGAGCAACCTCCTTAAAATAAAAGTTGCTTCTATCATCTGGGAAATACCAAGGAATTTTGGAGCTCTGTGCAAGATGCTTCCATCGCCCCATCACTCAGGAGATTATAAGAGTTTTAGCAGCTTTGTTCCAGAAACTGGGGACAAAGACCAAATATATTTTTCTTATGATGTCACAGGCAGAGACTAGAGGGTGCCCTTTCCCTTCATTTAATGGCTCAGGAGACCAGAAGACCCAGAAAAGCCGAGTCGTTGCTCAGGTCAAATGTACACTATCTCTATGGGAAGCTCTTGTCTACTCAGAACTTTTCATGACGCACTATAACTGAGATATTTTCTTTGGATCATAGGTGATTGGAAGCCGATTTACTACTTTCATGCCAGAATTAAGGCACTCAGTCTGAAATTCAGGAGGCGCAGTCTCAGTCAGTAGAGCATGTGATTTTTGATCTTGGGGGGTGAGTTCAAGCCCCACATCAGGCATGGAGCTCATTAAAAACAAACAACCCCCCCCCCAAACAACAACAACAATAAATTGAGGAAAGAAACAAATGTTGGGAGATGATGTGATATTCACCACATCATTCTATAAGCAAGGAACTTCATCAATGAGCATTTAGGTTTCTTTTATTTATTCAACCAGGTGGTCAGCATCCTCACTATTGTGATTTCTCTTTCACAGCTGCCTTTGAAGTTCCTATTAACACAAATTCTGTGCCTCACAACTCTCCCTATGAAGCATGGAGGGGATGCCCAGCCTCCAATGATTCCCTGTGGTTTCTACAGACTTTCATTCCACCCTACTTTTTGCTTATGGTTGCAGCTAATTCAGCTTTCAAGTCACTTCTTCATGTCACTTTGGTGGAGGAAAGTGGGAAGGAAATATAATCAAGTTTGATTCCCAGTCATTTTAAATGGTTGGTGCCAGTGAGCAGGAAAGCAGTATTCTCATTTCATTGTCGCTAGAACTAGTTTAGAAATCCACAAGAGGTGGAAAACCTCTGAAAGCAAAACAGAAAACAGGGGCTGAAATAAGGCCTGGTGAGCAGCAAGCACGTTCACATACTTAGAAAGAAATAAAGCTGAGCTCGGGCTGCAGGGGGTAGACTGCACCATGGGGAGAGTTCCCCAGGAGGCCCGGCTACAGCAGCACTGTACTTACTGGCAGATCCTCACTCAGCACCCCCACCTTATGCATCAGTTTCAGGGACAAGCTCTTGTTCAGGGAGGAGCTGACATCTAAGTAGAGACCAGATCATCTCACAGTAAGTCAACGCGGAAAGGGCACTGCCTTTGAGAGACTGCCCCGGGGTTTCATGACAATCCCAGTGAAATCATTTGAAGGTAAAAAAAGGAATCTAGACTCTTCTTACTAATTTTCCTGTAATTAATAAATTAAACCATGTAAAACTTCTCATGTACTATCATCCATTGAGTTTTATTTTTTTTAACGTTTATTTAGTTTTGAGAGAGAGACAGATTGCAAGGGCTGGGGGGCGGGGCGGGTGGACAGGGAGACACCGGATCCAAAGCAGGCTCCAAGCTCTGAGCTGTCAACACAGCCCGACACAGGGCTTGTACCCACAAACCGGGTGATCATGACCTGAGCCAAATTCAGACGCTTAACCGACTGAGCCACCAGGTGTCCCTCATCCATTGAGTTTTAATTTAATTTATTACCTTTTTCATTTCTAGATATTAGATTTCTTTACTTTTGAAATGTGCTCTCTTTTTTATTGTTTGTTTATTTTTAAAGAGAAACAGAGAAAGCTGGGAGTGGGCAGAGAGAGAGGGAGACACAGAATCTGAAGTAGGCTCCAGGCTCTAAGCTGTCAGCACAGAGCTGGACACAGGGCTTGAACTCACCAGCTGTGAGATCATGACCTGAGCCAAAGCCAGATGTTTAACCGACTGAGCTACCCAGGTGCCCATGAAATTTGTTCTGAATACAGACCTTTCTTCCTTTACCATAATGTCAATGTCTTATTTTCTTTATTATTTTTATTTTTAATGTCTTATTTTCTTTAAATATAACATACATTTAATAATCTTTATCTGATAAATCCAAGATCTGCTATCTTTGTGCATATGGTTTTGTTATATTTTGCAGACTCTTTCATAGCAGCTTATTTTATGTATCAACCATTGATTGAATAGCCCTTCTCTGTTAAATTTATATTTCTGCATAACAAATTACTGCAAAGTTAGTGACTTAAAATTGCACACATGTTTACAGTAACTCAAATTTTTTTGTAAGGGGTAGTCTTCTTCCAAGCCATTCCAACCGTTGGCAGAATTCGGCTCCTTGCGATTGTAAGACTGATACTCCTGTGTCTTTGCTGGCTGTCAGAGGGCCTAATCTCTGCTCGTTGTGGTTGCCCACAGCGTGTCGGCATGTTTTGCCATTAAGCAGTTCACAAAATGGGTATTCATTTTCTTCCAGGTCAGAGTACGTCTTGCTGAGTTCCTCATGTTTGACCAATTGGAAATAATACCTTGCTTAAAAAATTTTTTTTGTAATGTTTATTTACTTTTGAGAGACAGAGGGACAGAATGCAAGAAGGGGAGGAGCAGAGAGAGAGGGAGACACACACACACACACACACACAGAATCTGAAGCAGGCTTCAGGCTCTGAGCTGTCAGCACAGAGTGTGTTAGACACTTAATTTTCCTAATGCCAGCTACACAAAGATAGTGACTCAGACTGAAATAGCTTGATTACTCTGCAATTTTGCATGCATTTCAAATGAAGTTTTTGTCAGTCAGATAACACAGACTTTTAAACTTGTCCTTTAAGGCAGTTTCTTATCTTGTCCCTTACTTGCCTTGTTCACAACAACCATGTAATATCATCTCTTCAGCTTTTTTTTCCTATTCCTTTATTTTTTAAATAAGCTCTGATTACAGGATACTGAGAATGGTAGGAAACACATCATCATTTATATATGGAACATAAACTATAGCTATTGATTCGTGTGCCTTTATTTAATAAAGGCACTTATTTAATAAAGGCATTTATTTAATAAAGCTATTTATCCACCATTATGGAGTTTAATCAGTATTCTTGATTCAAATCATGAATTTCCACAATAATGTGAACATATTTGCACTCTAAGTTCTTGCTAACTTGTTTGAAATTATTTTTCAATATTTTAATATTCCAATTTTAATTTATACCCTAGGAATGGTTAACTAACCCATGATGTTCTCTAATTTAGAATGCAAAATCTGGGGCGGTGTATTAGATGCTGTTCAAAGTTAAAGATTCAGAAGTGGCTTTTAACCAAAATTACCAATCATGATTATCTCTTATCAGTGCCAGTAGGTTCATTAATTAGCATAATGGATGAAGAAATAGTTTTGTTGGCTGAAAAATATTGTACACATAACCTCAATCTTGCATAAATAAAGTGTCAGAATCCAGGGGATTCGATGTAGTAGCCTAAATAGGTTGGAATGACTCCCCAGGCTTAAGATTCTGACCAGTCCTCTATTCAGCACCTTACAGAGGATTCGGTTACATGACTGAGTCCTGACGCCAGAGCATTGCTACTTATACATCTTTCATGCAAGGCAATTATCCCCATGCCTAGAAGGTCGGATTATTTAACATTGCACTGAATTTTCAGAACAGATGGTAGGACTGTTATACTACTTACATTAAAACCCTGTATTCACATGACAATTTGTGACTTTTTCTCATTGTCATAGGTGAATGTCATATTGGAACATCTACATACCTCTTATTAGTGGAGGTGATACATATACTGATGGGAACTTAACAATATGAAAGACCAAGTTGAATTTTTTAAAAAATTTTTTAATGTTTTATTTCTGAGAGAGAGAGACAGCATGAACAGGGGAGGGTCAGACAGAGGGAGACACAGAATCCGAAGCAGGCTCCAGGCTCTGAGCTAGCTGTCAGCACAGAGCCCAATGCAGGGCTTGAACCCACGAATTGTGAGATCATGACCTGAACCGAAGTCGGACACTTAACCGACCGAGCCACCGAGGTGCCCCGAGACCAAGTTGAATTTTATCAGTTTGCAATATCAAAGGCCTTATCTTGAAAGACCGAGAATGCAAGTAGATAAGTTATATAAAACACATGTTTTAATATAAAATGTATATTCAAAAGTAAAGGAAAGCCAATACTTTTAATCAGAAGAGACTGTTTAAATACTATCATGTACAAAGCACTTTATTTGGTGCCTTTTCTTATTTGAGTGTATCTTAAACATGAAAATATATCAAGCTCAGGCTGCAGCTAAGGAAAACAAGTTCTGGGTACTGTGGAGGAGCAATAACATCTGCAGCAGTTTTCTGCCTTGAGTTGTATGTTAAAGTTATATTTTCTAGAACAAGAAGGAGTGCTTATTTTCTAAGATAGGGAGATTTAAAAAATCCTTTCAAAATTCTTTGTTGTCTCTGTGTTTGTGCCGGGATACAGATAGGGAATAACCGTTTAGTCCGTTTCAGGCACCTGACATCATCAAGAGAGGAAGATATTCTAACTACATTGCAAATGTCCAGTGACTATGACTTTCCTCTGAGAAAACTGCTTAGTTGTTAGGAGTGAAGTGGTTACTTAAAGTTTCTCTTCTATTCCTCTTTGCCTACCCTACAGCCTTCTAACCACAATTTAACCTCTGTCTCCTAATAATCTAAATACCTGGCAGATTCCCTTAAGGCATTACTTTTGAGAAATGGGGGAAATACTTTGACAAGAATTCTTCTTACAAGTTGACAGGGGACACTGTTTCTTAAAAAGATAGAAATGCCAAAGTATTATGAAAATAGCCCAACTAATCTATCCCATCATAATGGGAATAGCCATACACTTCTGCCATGGGACTAGACAACTGTAATTGAAGAGGAATATAAATGACTGACTGTTTTTCTCCCATGCCAGGAACATTTCTGGAGCTATGAATTCTATCAGTAACTTTTCCACTAATGTGGGGCATTTTATATCTCTTGTTACCACATTTTTGGGACCCATAATGGATGGTAATTATTAGAGGAGATGTCTCCATCCAGCTCATGTTGATTTTGCCAGCAAATTCGTGATAGACTTGGGGTATGAGGGTGACTCTAAATGACAAAGCTCTCGTGTGTGTGTGTGTGTGTGTGTGTGTGTGTGTGTGAGAGAGAGAGAGAGAGAGAGAGAGAGAGAGAGAGAGAGAGAGATGAGGACCATTGCCGTTGCAATGAACATTTAGCATATATGATTTTCATATTCCAATATAAAATAGTATTTTAGCTATATTTACAAATAGAAGCTTTACTACAGTTATATTGCAGTTTAGCAGAAATTGCTTTCCATGTTAACTCTAGACTTAATATAAAATATATGATTGATTCATAAAGGGTATTAATAATGTACTTAGCTCACATTGCTTTACCCCAAGAGTAGCTGTTATAGGTATTGACAGATGTCATCCTATCTTTCTTCATTACAAAAATTGTAACAATTTATCTTATCTTTAGACTAGGTACATCTATCTCACTTGATTTTGTTTTTCCCTCTTTTTTCCTGGAGTTATTAAATAGAAAAGCCATTACTACTGTGTAAATGAGTTTTATAAATAGGTAAGTAGAGAATATCAAGCTGGACATTCAGAGCATAGAGCTCTATGTGCATTCTCCTCTCTTTGTTTTGATGACGACTGAAATAAGAATCATTTCTTATGTAAATTATAACATAATAGATGAGTCTGTTAAGAGAGTAGATTTTAGATGCATAAAGGCACTATGTTGTCTGCATCATATAGAAATTATCTGCGGACTTACTATATCTTCTAAGTCCAGGACCTACACACTGTAATCCATTCTGATTTAGTCAGAAGTACCATACATATAAACTCATCCATTTAGAATGAGGTGTTGTGAAATATTGTGTGATTCGCCGCCAGTCCTTGAAATGCATCAAGAATATAGGCGCTATAGCTCTTGAACATGTACATGAATAAAAGATGTTACAATCTAGTGAAATAAAATATTTATTTTCTTTACCTCTAGATTATTAAATTATATATCCACTCAAATGAAATTCACTTGGGCAGTAGCTTCATAAATTATGCAATACTGGCCATCTACATGATAATTACTCCTATCGATCGTATAAGTCTTAAGGATTTGAGAAGCCCAGAGCTAACATTTAGAAGAATTAAGCATCCACCTCACACAGATGGCAAAAGGCCATTGTTAAAAGTCTAGTTAAAAGATATTGAGATGCCCTTCGAGTCTTCCCTGAATCAGAGAGGTTTTAAGATGAAAGTCACTTTTAGAATCATGATCCAATTTGGTGATTGAATAATATGTATAGTAAATTAGGGCAACTGAGACAAAATCTACATTTAAAATTTGAAAATTTTTTTAAAAATCTACATGCAAAATTTGAAAGATTTGCTTTAGTTATGAAATAAAGAGAATATGGACCTATGGACAGTCATTCATTTCTTTAGCATGTATTTCCTCACTAAGTTGGGATGTAGAAACTGGTTTTCACTTTTTCTTATGTAGAGAAAAGCTGAGTTAACATAAAGAGTTAGATTATTCAATCAGACTCAGAGATCTTATCCAGTATTAGACTTTACTAATAATTTAAATGATTCAAATAACCAAAAACATAGCAATGAAAGGCATTTAAGCTTATCAAATCATCAGCCTGTAAACTTTAAATATATACAATTTTCATCAACCTCAAAAAGCTGGAAAATTGTATGTAAATGATACATGTGGAAATTGTATTATATGTAATACATGGATAGATTTTAATATATTTGATGTGATGTAGGTTGATGCATCAAAAAAAGATCGCCTTAATGGCAGGAGGGACAATGAAATATTGTCTTGATTATGTGTCATATTATAATCTTTCTGTTAAGTCTTATAATTAATTCCCCCTTTCTTTTAAGGAAAAAGAAACCAATAACTAATCTTTGAGACTAAGGCTGGTAAATATTTTTCTTATTGAAAAATTACCTTTTTCATACACTTTCTGGTAAAGGAGATGTTAACGGTGGGTATGAACTAATGCAGAAATTAGTGCATGTGACTCACAAAAAGTTTAACTCAAAATCTGAGAAGTTTACCTACCACAGCTTCTTGCTTTTGGATGAGCCTACCAGTGTAACTCAGAAAGTAATTAAATCAGAAAAAGTAATTTTGTTGTTAATGTAGTCACAGATATCATTTTGATAATTAAACTGCAGGGGGGATTAAATTTGGGGATTTTCCCATTGTAGTTTTATAGAATGTAAAATAAAATACATTGCATCTAATTTTAAATTTACTCATGAGAAAGATGATTTCACTGGCCCAAGAAAAAAATAATTCTCTTACGTGAGTAATGATAAAAAATAAGTATATGAGGGTGTTTAGTACCACATCGTACTTTGTCATTATACTTATATTGGCTACGTGATTACATAACACTTTTTTAGAATAATCATTAAGTAAACATTTTGGCACACCTTTCACTGAAAAATTGCTATTGTCTTGAAAATAGGTCTCTGAAAAGAATATATGTATTCAGTAACCCAGTTTCTGAATGCAAATCCGTGACCTCTTTAGAAATGTATCATTAACTTTTGTGCATCAACAAAATTAATCAAAACAACATATGTATTTTGGGGAGGGAATGTAGGAAAACATACATGTAATAAAAATAGAAAATCGTCTTGGTAGACTCTGCCAGGAGATCTTGTAATATTCATTTTATCTTGCTTATGAAGAGAACCATTTTTATTCAGAGTGTGTGACAAAACTGGTTAAAACAAACATTACTACATTTTCTGGTTACCCTTTTGAAACAAGGTGAAGATTCCAGTGCTGGGATTCCTTCTCTGATAGAGGAGCCTCTGGGATCTCTAATCTGTCCTCCTTCCTCCAACAATACAGTCAGGAGCTAATGATGGGCAAGTATTTAGTGACTATGAGATTATCATGGGGATGGCAGCTCTATGCTTAGGGTTGTGGAAGAGAAAGACAAAAGGAGTGTAGGACATTGAGGATATTGTGAAGCTACTCACCAGTGCTGGTGTGCCTATCTTTGGATTTCACATTATCATATAAAAAGAAATCCTTATTTGTCAAGATATTGTAAATAAATTCCAATTAATACAGCAGCTCACTGGTGCCATCTGATAAACCCATCAAATGCAAAAATATAACCAACTACAGTGACTCATCTTTGAGATATTATAGATTCTGAACACATTGGTTATAAAAACTCTGAATATTTTATTTGTATATAAATAGAAAGGTTGTTGTCTATGTGTGACTTTAAAGAACAGTTCCTCCCACAAAATGCTAAAAGTTCTAGAAGCGAATGTATATGTGTGTATTCAAATTAATGAGAAAACATAGTAACAAATATATTGGAATTAACTATAAATATTAGTCTTTGAAGAGCTCTATTTCATATATGATCATATATGCCTGACTGTCTTTGTTTTAAAGGTAGCATAGATCTCAACCACTGTTTTAGGAAGTCAGATTAATGTTAAGGTAGCTGACAAACCCTCCCTATCTGCAGAGGTCCAGCATCTAAAATGGGGTTTTTCAGTGCTCTCCATGTTTGGAGGCATGTGGTGTTATAGAATAAATTTTCCAGTGAATAAATCTGTTGCATGATGTTACATAAAATGTCACTGCCTCCTGGAGATGACTGAGGCATGTTTACAACAGAATCAAAAAGATGAAGGGGCATTTTGATAAGCATTTTTAAATGATTCATGGCTGACTTCTTTTCCATCCTTTTTCTCAAAAACAGCATCTTCAGGTAATTCTTTTCATCTACCCTAATGTACACCTAAGCCACCATCTGGATCTCAGCTGCTCTGAGAATCTGTTCTGTCATTAACGATGTAAATGCTTGAGTAGTCATGTTCAGAGAATGCTGGCTATAGGCAATGGCAGCTAAGGGCAGGATGCCAGACAGACCAAATAATCAAATGAGGTTTTTGTAGTTTCTATATACCAGACAGTTGGAAATGAACAGGTTCTACTTGTACGTGCAAAAATTCTCTTTAGTGTTATTTAAATGCACCTTTGTTAAATGGTGGAAAGTTTGCCAATGAAGTCCATGTTTGAGTGAATAAACTAAAAGCTAGATAGACATTCATAGAAAGGCATAATTATATTTGAGCCACTGAAGCAACTTTATCAAAATTATAATTAATAGAGTCCTCTAAAATCATCGGTACCTAGGATGATAATAACAGTCATGCAATTCCAAATTACATTGGTGCATAGTAAATAGTGCATGAAAACAATAAGCTTCTTAGAGGATATTTGGGAGACAATCTCTGGGGGCTTTGCAGTAGCAAAAAATCTTACTTTAGAATTTTATCGTCTACTGTCTGGTGCTTACCTTAAATGACATATATATACTTCCTTCTAAGGAATTCCCCAGGCTTTGTCTCTGGTAGCAATATGTCCAGTCAAATAATTAGCCCCATCAGATGCCTTTACAATCCCAGGGGTAGATCATCCAATAATTTCAATTCTTGCCAAATGAGATACAGGTTGACCATTATAAAGGAAGATATTCTTACTCAGGTGTCGCTCCTCCCTTTTTTCCTTCTATATGCTTTTTCCTTTGTCCATAACTACCTCTTACTGTAAGGGTAGAAACATGCTAAGTATTTGAAATATGAAAAATAACATTGGTGAGGTGCCTCTGTGGCTTAGTTGGTTGAACGTCTGACTCTTAATTTCCACTCAGGTCATGATCCAGGGTTGTGGAATCAAGCCCCACGTTTGGCTCTGTGCTGAGTGTGGTGCCTGCTTAAGATTCTCTCTTTCTCCTTCTGCCCCTTTCCTGCTCTCTCTCTCTCTCTCTCTCTCTTTCTCTCACTGTCTGTCTCCCATACCCCCATTTATGTGCTCTTTCTCTAAAGTAAAAAAGAAAAGAAAAGAAAAATTAGTCTCTGACAACAACACTGAATAGATGTACAAGACATTTACTTCTGTTAGTGAGGAGAAAGTAAACTTATTTTATTTAAGCTCTTGAAATTTATTTCCATTACTTGCTGTTGAATGTGCTACCTGATAGCACTATATTGTAACTGTTAATATTTTAGCATTATATATTGAGGGCAAATACTTTATATTATTAATGTTCAGATATTCAGTACTCAGTGCTTTGCAGGTCACACTGTAAATAGATAAATAGTAACTGATTGTTGAACAAGTAACCAGATTTTTCTTATACCTTGGGTGCTGAAATACTTAATACATGGGTATGTTTACCTTCATAGAAAAATAAATATAGATCCAAAAAGTTCTACCCTCACTCAACTAAGGAATTTAAGCAATAAGGACCATTTTCTGTTTAGCTAGGTCAATTCTCTATAAACCTATTAAAATATTTTGAAATCTGATTGACAATGAGAATTGGAAAAACCTTGGTTCATATTCAGGAGCAATTTTTTGCTAATAAGAGGAGACATAATAAACAATCCCATGGTTCTGTTATTGCTAACATTTTCAATAATTTAACCTCATCACTTCTTGCTTGGTCGAGATAAATTAATATCTGGATGTGGATCTGGTGTCAATATTTTACTTCATTAGTACAACACATTCTTTCTCATTTTCTCTTTCATTCTCTCCCTCTTCTTCCCTGTTTTCCTGGCATACTGATTATTAAGGTGCCCTCTCTCACCTTTCAAATAGACTTCAGGTTGTAGCAATGGTCAGTAAAATTGTATGTTTCTGACAATATTACTGATTGAATAAACACAAAATGGGAAGACAAACCCTGTCTTCCAAACCCACAACAAAAGTAATTTAATCATTGTAGAACCAATGTATTTAACATATTTAAAGAGGTGATATGTTAACACAGATGTCAGAAAATAAATCTAATGGAGAGCATACAATACTTTCTAATAAAAGGTATCTGGTCTGGAGGGATGTGAATGATCCTAACAGTCCTATAAGATCCTATCTGATTCTTATTAGTATTGATACCTATACTACTTCATATCTAAAATACATTGTACAATTGAGAAATAAACTTTTTATACTCATTGACAGAGTATTTTAAATATACTTAGACAGGTTTTTCTTTTTAATTATCTATCGCTATTATACTTCTATAAAAAGAAAAATATAGATGAAATAAATTGATTTCCATGTTTCCAAAACATATTCCCATTTAGAATTCAATTCTTCTGAATCACTTTTTAAATCACAGCCTTTGGTTTTTATACTTAAAAAAAAAATCATCTAGAGTGTTTCACTATTGTCTCCTGAGTATCATCTTGAAAATGTCAATCTGGTATTTCTTAACCAACTGAGCCACCCAGGTGCCCCTCAATCTGATATTTCTTTTTTTTTTTTTTTTTTTTAGCCAAATACAAAAAGTCCTCACTTTATTTTTTGAAAAGTACTTATTTACAACTTTATTTCACCAAGAACTGACTAATCCTTTGCTGATGTTCAAATTTAAACAATTTTTCTGAGTCTGTCTCATAAGAGAAAAACAAGAAAAGTTGCCTCTGTGGCATTATCTTCTAGTTTTTCTATTTTTTAAAATGTTTTATTTATTATTGAGACAGAGAGAAACAGAGCATGAATGGGGAAGGGTCAGAGAGAAAGGAAGACAGAATCCAAAGCAGGCTCTAGGCTCTGAGCTGTCAGCACAGAGCCTGACGTGGGGCTCGAACTCACGAACAGTGAGACAGTGATCTGAGCCAGAGGCTGCTTAACCAACTGAAGCCACCCAGGCGCCCCTCTTCTAGTTTTTCAAGCCCTCATGTAGTAGCAACTGGTTCAAAATACTGCTTTGTTTCAAAGCATGCAGCTTAGACGTATCTTCACTGATGATGGTGATATTCCCATTTTGCTCCTGAGCTGTCAGGTCACTTTCACTGTCGGACAGTGTACATAGTAGAATATCGTTTTCATAGGTTGGAAAATAATACTCTGGTTGATCCCATATCTTTCTTTCAGGAAGCAGTGATGTATGTTTAGTTTCCTCCATGTGAGTCCTTAACTCTGCTTTGGACTTGAATTTCACATGGCAACCATAACATCTACATTGGTGAATTTGCCTTCGATTGAAATTGACCAATTTTACTTGCTGGTAGAAATTCAATCCGAGTTCTGACTTTATTTTGAGGAGATCAAACTCGTGTGCTTCCTCCATGTGGACACATAATTTCTCAATCGTTTCTGCTTGCTTTTCACAAAAGAGGCAGACAGCAGAGTCAGGGCGTTCTTCCCAGTCAGACCAGTCATCTTCCTGATGGTCTAGCAACTCCCGATCATCTTCCAGCTGAACTTCCTCCCACGATTTTCCAAGTTCCAAATAATTGGTGACATAAAATCGGTCATATTCTCTGTTCTTAGGATTGATCCTCGGATGCTGTTTTTTCCTCATATGATCTTTAAGTGTATTTTTGTCCCTGAAGGTCTTCTCACAGTACAAGCACTGTAAGTTGTCAAGCTTTTTCTGTAATGTGCACAGAAATTCATTGCAGTTTACAATGTTGTCTGGCAATCCAATGTTGAAAGCATGTTCTCTGGCCATGTGGTTCAAAAGAACAGATCTGTTCCCGAGAAATTCCTCATTGCAAAACATACAAATACCATGAAAATTTTTATCATTTCTTTCTTGCTGCTGTTGTTCCAGAATTTCTTTCAGCCTTTGTTTCTGAAGTTCTTCTCTAAGTACTCTATCTTCTGGTAAAACATCACATAACAAAAAGTAATTGTCTTGCTCTTCAAGTGGAGCTGTGGAATTGATTCTTATCACACTACAAAAATCTGTAACAGGCTGTTCAGAGAACCTTTTCCTCCAATATAAAATGTACCTTTGGAAATCAGCAACCAACTTGACATCAGCAATGACCATCTTATGTTCAATAATCATGTGCTTCAGAAGTTTGTCTTGTTCATCCATAGGAAAATGTTCTTCACAGAAAATACAAGGCACAGATGGATAACCTTCTAAAGCGGTGGTGCCACCTGGACTTTCTGGCAGGGAAAGCGGCTCCAGGATACAATCCTTACCTCATAACTGACACCCCCAGCTTCGCTATGGTTGCTCTCGCAGTCCTCCTCCCCTCGGGCAGCAGCCCCCTGGGTCTCAGGAGCAGCCATAACGAGGCAGAGGAGAAAAGCTCAATCTGATATTTCTTAAATGGCTGCTCTAATATTGTCACTGGGTTCTCCTCTAGTTTACTAACATCCATCCTATAAATGTTGCTGCTGTTGCATTTTTGTTCATATCAAAATTTGTCAGACAATGAAAACTACACGATGACTCCCACTTTGCAAGCAACAATGATAAGATGACAGAAATTGTAAGATAAGTAAACTGCAATATAGTGCTGAAGAAACTTTCAAAATTCAGAATAAAACAGACAAGATGGAAAATATTAAATAGGTATCCAGAGACATGAAAGATCAAATGAAATAGAATATTGTATGTATAATCACAGCATAAAAAGACAAAAATAATAGGGAAGGAGAATTGTGTATTTAGCTAATTATCTTTTATGATAATGTAAACATATCCATTCATCAGTACCTGATAAATGGACAAAGAAGACATAATACACACACACACACACACACGTGCACACACACAAATATACACACACATACACATACAATGGAATATTACTCAGCAATTAAAAATGAATGAAATCTTGCCATTTCTAATGGCATGGATAGAGCTAGAGAGTATTCTGCTAAGCGAAATAAGTCAGAGAAAGACAAAAACCATGAATGTAAGAAACAAAATATATGAGCATAGGGGAAAAATAGAGGGGCAAACCAGGAAACAGATTCTCAACTATAGAGAACAAACGAAGCATTACTGGAGGGGAGGTGGGTGGGTGAGGATGGGTTAAATAAGTGATGGAGATTGAGGAGGGCATTTGTTGTGGTGAATGCTGGGTGTTGTACATAACTGATGAATCGCTAAATTCTGCACTTGAAGCTAGTATTACACTGTATGTTAACTAACTGGAATTTAATTAAAAATTTGACAAAGAAAGGGATAATGTAAAAATAAAGATATTTATAATAAATGCAAACTGAGAGAAGTACCTTCAAGAAAGAATATTCTAATCTTGAAATACTGTCAAGAAAAAGGAAAAGTTCCCCAAACCAGGGTGAGTAAAGAAATTGGTAAATATTTGAGCTAAATTTAATCTAATATTGTCTATATAAAACAATGTTTATCAATAATGTGTATGTTAAATGTTAAGGACAGGGTTAAGATCTGTATTTAAATATGCTACATTTGCATGGTAAAACTTTGTCTCAAACATCAAAAGAAATAGAATTCAAAACAATTGAAATCCAAAAAAGAAGAAACAAGAAAGAATTATAAATTTAAAAATGTTTAAACACGCATGATATGTGAGATAGTGCAATCATAAGATGGTACAGTCTAGATACAGCAATAGTAAAAATAATATAATAGCAATAGTAAAAATAAATACATCTTCACCAGGTAGAAGATATTTTCCAATTGGATTTTTAACACTAATCATCACCACCAATGACAAAATAACTTGGGATAAGATGTAATGGCACCCTGGAGTAGATGGAAGAGGAAATTTATAGCCGTTTGTCACTGACCAAATATCACATATCACTTGTGTCTCATTCTGAGGAACCAATGGGGTCAAAAATCTCAGCACAGCAGTGACGCCTCCACATTACCCTGGGAAGCTTTGGTGCGCTCAGCTGACTGGTTGGAGATCGTCCAACAGCCATGGCAGAAAATAGCAATTCGTCGTATGTGACATCAGTGATTTTAACACTATTACCAAAAAAAATAAATAATAAAATAAAAAACCAACCCCCTCCAAAAAAACACTACTTTAGAGGTTTTAGGGGCATCTGGGTGGCTCAGTTAGTTAGGCTTCTGTTTCCAGCTCAGGTCATGATCTCCGTTTGTGAGTACAAGCCCCGTGTTGGGGTCTGTGCTAACAGCTCAGAGCCTGGAACCTGCTTTGAATTCTTTTTTTTTTTTTTAATATTTTTATTTATTTCTAGGAGAGAGAGAGAGAGAGACAGCGTGAGCAGGGGAGGGTCAGAGAGAGAGGGTGTCACAGACTGAAACAGGCTCCAGGTTCTGAGCTGGCAGTCAGCACAGAGCCCGACGCGGGGCTCGAACCCACAAATCGCGAGATCATGACCTAAGCGAAAGTCGGACGCTTAACCGACTAAGCCACCCAGGCGCCCCAAGGAACCTGCTTTGAATTCTGTCTCCCTCTCTCTCTCTGCCCTTCCTTATGTGAACTCTCTCTCTCTCTCAAAAATAAACATTAAAAATTTTTAAAAAATATTTTAAACCATTTCATAGGGCCTTACAGTTGGAAGAGTTTGTTGCCATCCTCTCTTCCTCTTATTTTACAAATGAAAAATTGAAATCCTTCATCCAGCTAGATAATTTTCTTTCCTATGTTTAAATGAACACATAAAAGGTATACAGATAATG
Organism: Hyaena hyaena; assembly: GCF_003009895.1. Classification (NCBI taxonomy): domain Eukaryota; kingdom Metazoa; phylum Chordata; class Mammalia; order Carnivora; family Hyaenidae; genus Hyaena; species Hyaena hyaena. The sequence continues at coordinate 203,431 of NW_024082107.1, read as the reverse complement.
AACAAAAAATCAAACACATTGTTTTGTTATCAAACTCAAATCCAAGAAGAAATATAAGGGTGCTAGAGTATATTTTCCCTAAAATAATGCAAAAGAATGGTTTTATCTAATTTCAGAAGGGAGTGAAGGAAGGGGAACACATACCTACCTACTCAGAATAATGGAATAATCTGAATCGTGCCGAGGTAAGAGAAGATGAGGAAAGTAATTAATGAATTTTTTCTTCAAGTTAATGGTATTTACTAAGAAAGAATATGGTGGTATGGTGTTTGATGCAATCAACACAACACCACAAGCTAGTGACGTAAGTACAGTTGTTAGCATTCTAAAGATTACTAGGCTAGATTACTAGGCTCAGCTAGGTTACATTAATTGTTCATTATTTAGTCATTTATACATTATTATTTAATACACGGTGAGGATGTAATTCAAACAAGAGTTTTCTGACCCAAAGCTCATGCTGACACCCCAGATAGCACTCCTGTCCAACTCTGCTTACTTTGTAACTTTGGCTGGGGTTCACTTGACTCCACTTCTAAGGAAATGCTGTTAGTCTACAGTGCTTGTTAATTCAGATAGTCTTAATTTTGTGAGATGTGGAAGATATTTATTTAGGGAATAAAATTGTATCAGATAGGGCCTTTCAGGATAGATGACACAATGAAATGGAATAGCTAAATATAAATAAAGTTTTTGTTAGACTTAAACATTTTTTTTAATTTAAAAAAATATTTCCGAAAGAGACAGAGAGACAGCGTGAGCAGGAGAGGGTCAGAGAGAGAGGGAGACACAGAATCTGAAACAGGCTCCAGGCTCAGAGCTAGCTGTCGGCACAGAGCCCCACGCGGGGCTCAAACCCACGAACTGTGAGATCATGACCTGAGCCGAAGTCGGTGCATAAATGATTGAGGCACCCATATACCCGAGACTTAAACATTTTTTGAAAAGGGATAAAGAAGCACTTCTGATATGGCAGAGAAGGAGTTACTGCCTCTGTGACTAGCTAGGTAAAGGGACCATTTTCCAGAGAATTCCATAAGAAAATCTCTAATGGGAGTTCTGACTTTTGATAATGGAGTATAATCACTATCAACCCAGGTCCTAGCAAGAAAGGAGGTTGAGGAATTAATACTCTGATCCTACTCTTCTCCTGACCTCTGACCTCAACAGAAGCCTCTTAATGGCTGAACCTAAAAGGAATCAGAAGGCAAAGGAACAGACTGTAATGCAGTCCATACTTGCCAGCTTCTTGGGTAGAGACCAAGATGGACACATTAGATGCAACAAGAATCAAAACATTAGATGAAGGTCAGAAAGAGGTTTTATTGTAATTCATAAATAGGCCAGGTTTCTTCATCAGGCTCACCACTGTGCTCATACCTGTCACTACTTACTGCCCTTAGTGGGTTTAGAAAGAACTGAGGAGAGATTTTTCAGGCCAGGAGGATATTTCTGCAGAAAGAATGTTTTCTTTTAAATGATCTGTAAATTTAGAACAAAACTCAAAGTTATGAATTTATTCCACTCATAAGGCAAACATTAACACTTAGTTTACATAATGAAATAGCTGCAAAGTTTAAATCTTTACCACCTAATCAGCTTTTTTTTTTCTCTTCTGAGGAAAATAATTAAAAATCAGTAGAGGTCTGGGAAGAGACTGGGGGTCCAGTTTATTTGAAGAATAAAAATGTCTTTTCCTATCTAAGATACTGAAACAAACATGCATGAAAATAGAAACCATATGATACCTTTTGTCCAATGTTTTATTTTCTATTATCCTGACTCTGATATGATGATGAAACAACTTACCCCTTCAGTAAGTGAATTATTTTCTATGTCTCTTTATATCTCTTTAGAATCAAAGTATAATTGAGGGAGGGGGAATAAAATAGAAACTGGTATCAAGGACTTCCCATTTCTTTACAATTCAAATTTAGGATTCTCAGGCCAGGTTAAATTTTGTCTGACCATCCTGGTGATTTTACAATGTTTGAATCTAAATTCCCTGAGACATGCTACGCATTCTTCAGTTTGTCACAGACTTTACTACTTCTTATTTTCTTATATCTTAGTTTGAACATTTTTTCAAATTTCCTCTATAAGAATTCTACAAAACATTGAAAGAAGAGTTAATACCTGTTCTTTTCAAACTGTTCCAAAAATAGAAATGAAAGGAAAACTTCCAAACTCCTTCTCTGTGGCCAGCATTACCTTGCTTCCAAAACCAGACAACGATCCCACTAAAAAGGAAAACTACAGGCCAATATCCCTGATGAACATGGATGCAAACGTTCTCAACAAAATACTAGCAGATCAAATCCAACAGTACATTAAAAGATTAATTCACCACAGTCCAGTGGGATTTATTCCTGGGCTGCAGGGGTGATATGATATTCACAAATCAATCAAAATGTGATACACCACTGGAATAAAAAAGTGATAAAGATATGATCCTGTCAATAGATGCAGAAAAAGCATTTGACAAAGAACAGCATCCATTCTTGATAAAAACCCTCAACAAAGTAGTGTTTCTATGTGGAAAAACCCAAAGGCTCCACCAAAAGCTGCTAGAATTGATATGTGAATTCAACAATGTCACAGGATATAAAATCAATGTACAGAAATTACTTGAATTTTTATACACCAATAATGAAGCAGCAGAAAGGGAAATCAAGGAATCGATCCCATTTACATTTGCACCAAAAACCAAGATACCTAGGAATAAACTTAACCAAAGAGGTAAAAGATCTTTATGCTTAAAACTATAGAACACTTAACGAAAGAAATTAAAGAAGACACAAAGAATTGGAAAACATTCCATTCTCATGGATTGGAAGAGCAAATAAAGTTAAAGTGTTTATACTACTGAAAGCAATCCACACATTCAGTACAATCCATATCAAAATAACACCAGCATTTTTCACAAAGCTAGAACAAACAATCCTAAAATTTATATGGAACTAAAGACACAGAATAGCCAAAGCTATCTTGAAGAAGAAAAGCAAAGCTGGAAGCATCACAGTTCTGGGCTTTAAGCTACATCACAAAGCTGTAGTCATCAAGACAGTGTGGTACCAGCATAAACACAGACATGTAGATCAATGGAACAGAATAGAAACTGAGAAATGGTCTCACAGCTATATGATCTTTGACAAAGCATGAAGGATAACCAATGGAAGAAAGGCAGTCTCTTCAACAAATGGTGTTGGGAAAACTGGACCACTTTCTTACACCAAACACAAAAATAAATTCAAAATGGATGAAAGACCTAAATGTGAGATAGAAAACCGCCAAAATCCTACAGAAGAACATAAGCAGCAATCTCTTTGACCTCAGCTGTAGCAGCTTCTTACTAGACATGTCTCAAGAGGCAAGGGAAGCAAAAGGGGACATGAACTATTGGGATTTCAAGATATAAAGCTTCTACACAAAGTCAAACTAAGACTAGTCAAAGTCAAAACTAAAAGTCAACCTTCATAATAGGGAAATACATTTTCAAGTGACATATCTGATAAAGGGTTAGTATCCAAAATCTATAAAGAACTTATCAAGCGCAACACCCAAAAACCAAGTAATCCACTTAAGAAATGGGAAGAAGACATGAATAGACACTTTTCCAAAGAAGACTTCCATTTGGCTAAAAGTCACATGAAAAGATGCTCAACATCACTCATCAGAGAAATACAAATCAAAACCACAATGAAATACCACTTCTTACCTGTCAGATAGGGCTAAAATTAACAACACAAGAAACAACAAGTATTGACGATGATGCAGAGAAAGGGGAACACTTTTATACTATTGGTGGGAAAGCAAACAGGTGTAGCTACTCTGGAAAACATTATTTTTTTTTTTTTAGTCAAAAAACTAAAAGTAGAACTACCCTATGACCCAGGAATTTCTCTACCAAGTATTTACCCAAAGGACACAAAAATACTGATTTGAAGGGGTATATGCACCCTGATGTTTATAGCGGCATTATCAACAGTAACCAAATTATGGAAAGATCCCAAATGTCCACTGACTGATGAATGGATAAAGAAAGATGTGAAATATTTACACAATGGAATATCAACCACCAAAAAAATGAAATCTTTGCATATGCAAGGACATGGGTGGAACTAGAGGGTATTATGCTTAGTGAAAGAAGTCAGAGAAAGAGAAATATCATATGATTTCACTCATGTGGAATTTAAGAAATACAACAGATGAATGTAGGGGAAGGAAAAAGGAAGAGGGGGGCAGACTACAAGAGACTCTTAACTATAAAACACAAACTGAGGCTTGCTGGAGGGGAGATGGGTGATGGGTAGTAGGGAGGGTACTTGTGAGGAGTACTGGGTGTTACATGGAAGTGAGGAATCACTAAATTCTAGTCCTGAAACTAATATGCTATACATTAACTAACTAGAATTTAAATACCTTGAAACATAAAAATAAAAATAACAAATGTGCCCTATATGTTTTGAGTCTGTATTTTGTGCCATAAGCATGCTTCTCATTTTAAGCGTTCTCTGATAAAATTGTAAAAGATTTATAATAGTATCTAAATCCACTAAGTAGAAGTAGACATATTTCTCCCAGGTCCCTCCTCTCACAACCAGGTAACCATGGACATCACACATTAACAAGCAGAGGATGATTTGAAAAGGTAGAAAGTCAGACAGCTCAGGGACCTTAAGACTTGAAGCCTGAGATGGTAATAAGTTTCCTGATTTCCTTATTGTTCCTGTATAACCTAGACCAGGCACTGTAGAATCTCCAGCCCCAAACTGCCGATAGGCACAGACTAGAAAAAAGCCTCAAAGGTTCCAAGAAAAACCTGTCCCCTTAGTCAAAGAATCAGGAGAATAATGGCCTAAAAACAAAAAGTGTTTTTGGCAATATCCATTGCATTCCAGCCAAACACAGTGCAGTGGAAAAAAATTGCACCCCACCCATCATAGTTTCAATATGCCTTAGTGGTAACTTCAACTTCTACCTTATCCTTCTTCCCCACAAGAACATATGCATGTTCCCTTATTAATTTATTCATTTATCTCTCTGATGATTTTTCGCTTAATAAAAGTTTTAGATTAAAAACATCAGTTAGGCGATGTGGATTTGCTGTATGTTATGTATTTTTACTCCCTATGGGAAAAGAACAGTGAAAAACCACTTCAAACTGTAGTTATGAGTCTCAGTCCAGTCTAAAATCTTATTTACTAGGGGCACCTGAGTGGCTCAGTCGGTTAAGCATCTGACTTTGGCTCAGGTCATGATCTCACGGTTCGTGGGTTCGAGCCCCACTTCGGGCTCTGTGCTGATGGCTAGCTCAGAGCCTAGAGCCTGTCTCTGGATTTTGTGACTCACTCTCTCTCTGACCCTCCCCTGCTCACGCTGTCTCTCTCTCTCTCTCTCTCTCTCTTTCTCTCTCAAAAACAAAACAAAAAAAACCAAAAAACAAACAAAAAAAAAACCCCAAGCATTAAAATCTTATTTACTAATCCCTAGTTCAATTTAATTCCAAAGGTTATTGTCGTGTTCAGCACAAACTCTTCTGACCTGTTCTTTCAGTCTCCCGTCTGTAACTGGTACTTATTTCAAGGTTTTACTTTGTCTTTTATGTACTTTATTTTTAATCCTTTTAATTATGTTGTTCTAGATTTGGGCATGGTTTTGTGCATGATTTTATAAAGTTTATCTCTTACATCACAGCTGACCTATTACTCTTGATTGTTGTTTGACTTTCCACTTCAGGAAAATAGTATGATTCGTCCTAATATTAATTTGCATACCAATTAAGATTCGCCAGTAGAATACTGACAAGCTTGGACACTTGAGTCTCTGAGGGTAGAATATTCTGCTTAACTCCCACTGCTCCCAAGCAAATGCCACCAATTATCATGGACAGCACTCCTACCAGAGAGGAGGTAGATGGGGGACCCTTGCTATCCAACATTAACCAGTGTCCCTATGTTTTGATTTACATTGCTCCTTTTAATTTGCATTAGGTCCACTTGAGGGTCCTTTATTTTTTTTTCCTTTTTAAATGCTTTGTAAGAAAAAATACTATCTACTGACAATATTTTCTCGAAAAACTAATTACTGATTATTGATAATAGTATCAAGCATGTGAGGATTACTTTGAATATTTTTCCATCTGGCTTTTTCTCAGCTTACAATCTGGTTCTACACTTTATTTATTTATTTATTTATTTTCTAAATGTTTTATTTATTTCTAGGAGAGAGAGAGAGAGAGAGACAGTGTGAGCAGGGGAGGGTCAGAGAGAGAGGGAGTCACAGACTTAAACAGGCTCCAGGCTCTGAGCTGGCAGTCAGCACAGAGCCTGACGCGGGGCTCGAACCCACGAACCGCGAGACCATGACCTAAGCGAAAGTCGGATGCTTAACCGACTAAGCCACCCAGGCGCCCCTGGTTCTACACTTTAAATACATGTACTGAAAAAGTATGTGTTCCAAGGATTGTTGGAAGCGTTTACAGGTCAGGAAACCTAAAAGTCATGATCTTCGGCTGCTAGATTCACTGAAAGAGAAGGTTAACACATATAAATTAATGAGGGAATGATACAGGAGTATAGTTATTAAGATTTAAGCAATAATATGAGTGATCCTGATATGGAGGGCACTTGTTGTGATGAGCACTGGGTGTTGTATGCAAGTGATGAATCCCTAAATCCCACATATGAAGCTAATATTATACTATTTGTTAACAAACTGGAATTTAAATAAAAACTTGGAAGAAAAAGTGAAAAAATTGTGTTAGTCAATAGGAGGCTGATTTTGTTTCTTGGGTGGCATTAGTGGAAGAGGCATGATGGGAGAAATAGAAGCTGGCATCCACATATACTGATTGTGATCCTAACTGTGCTTGTTTGATGTTTCACAATGGGTTTGAGTTTCTAACTCAGAGGCTTGGACTTTAGGCTTTTACATTTAGGGTCGGTCTATGATATGTGTTCCTAATTCTTAGTTCTAGGCTTCAGGGTACCTCTTTGTGCTTACTTATCTTGAAGGTGTTTCATAAAATTCTAAAGGGTGATTGCTCTTTCCACATAATGTACTTCATTCATTCATTTGACACACATTTATTGAACACTTAGAAAATGTTAAGACATTGTGATAGACAATTGGGGATTTAATGAGGCCTTTGGGTAGGTCATAATCTACCAGAGAAATTTATAATCTAATTCTCTCAACATTTTAATTCTAACTTCCTTAATTATTAGAAAAGGAATATTCTGACCATCTTTTCTGACATTTTCTTCCATATGAAAGAAGCTACCACCCTACTTCTATTAGAACACTTTAGCAAAATTTTCTGCCGAAAGGCTTATCAAGAGGTTTTCAGCAACTGTTAGTCAGCTTAGTGTATGCATGTTAAATTAAACCTCAAATAAAATAATCTCATATGGAGATTAAGGAAAAGCCAATATCTGGAGGCCATGGAAAATTGACTGTGTTATAAGGGGATGACACCATACACCATGGGCCAGAAATATCCTGGAAGGAAAGTTAATAGGAGACTGTCACAAAATTCAGAAGGTCGGGACTATCTTTTGAAAAGCAAAATGTGCAGTTACAGTTTTGGGTAAGAAATTACATTAGGATAAATTAGTAACACTGATTTTAAATGCTTTACTTTTGGGGTGCCTGGGCGGCTCAGTTGGTTAAGCACCCGACTTCGGCTCATATCATGATCTCGCAGTTCGTGGGTTCGAGCCCCTCTGTGCTGAGCTGTCAGCACAGAGCCTGGAGCCTTCTTCAGATTCTGTGTCTCCCTCTCTCTCTGCCCCTCTGCCACGCATGCTCTGTCTCCATCTGTCTCTCAAAAAATGAATAGACATTAAAAAAGAAATAAATGCTTTACTTTTAACATTACAATTTGAATAACTAAAATATTTTATTGAGTGCTTGCAGGTACAGAAAAATTATAATTAATTTTAAATAAAATTCTGTTACATTTAAAATTTTTTAAACTATGTTAAAACCCAGGTTATAGGTCATAAAATGCTCATCAAAAGTTGAGGAATTATTACTGACTCTATGTAACATAAAAGGATAAGTTTTACTTTTCTCAAGGTTTTTGTTTCAGTGCTTGTCTGTGAACTGTGCAGAAGCAGGTTTTTGGGGAACAAAATCATGTTTTTAGGACTGTTTGTAACTGTAACAGTATTAACAATTGACCTCTAGACATCTCGGTATAGTAGTTCAGGTAGTGATGACCAGGGGACAATGGAATATAGCCCTCTCTGTGTCCCCGTAAAGAAAGCTGTTCTGTGGAACACAATGACCCTGAATTCACTCACCATGAGTTTCCAGTCTGTTAATTTGCTGTAAGGAAAATGCTTCTGAGTTAGATTAATGGATATTTTTATATCGGGAATTTGGACCAGATGGCCATGCTGTGAAACTGCTTACACTCAGCCCTACAGACACAGGTTAGACTTGTTGAAACAACCAGGCTCATCAATGTGTGAGAAAAGTTATACATAATTCAACTGTTTACAGACCAAAGAGCTTCCTTTCCACAACAAAGTTGTAATTTCCCAACCATTGATGTTATATAAAATGATAGGCAGTATATCGGGTTGTATAATATATATTATGGTACATTAAATGCAGTCAGAAGAAGTAATACTTTTAGAAAATACCAGTTTCAACAAAGTTTAACAGACTGTTTCATTGCAGGACTACTCAGAACATTTGTTCTTATGATTGGCTCTGTGCCTCATAGGAAGAATTGCATCAACAGTCTTTCTCAACAACTGGTAAGCTCAGAATGTTCCCTCACCCAATGTTTATTTAATTTCATTCAGAATGCTTTTGATCCATTTAGTTGATTTTCCATGAATAACCATTTGGAAAACATTGATTCAGATTAATAAAGAGAACATTTTTTCTCTATCAGATCAATCCTAAATAGCAATTTATTGTGAAATTAAGTGTGAGATATAGACTGATCTTATAAATTTACACATTTCTTATTCTGAAGGTAAATGGAGGTTAGAGAGGTAAATTCACTTACCAAAAGTCACAATTAACATAGTTTGTGTATATGCCTCGTAGAGTAGGTATTAGCAAATAGAATCTTGAAAAAATGTTGTAGCACTAATAATATAAAAACTTTGCAAGTTTTTAATTAAGTATAACTGTTGGAATAGGTTATTACCATCTATCAAAATGATAATATATACAGATAGCTTTATTTTTGTATATTGACTATGAATTATATCACTTAATTTTATTAGTGTCATCTTTCTTAAGTGCTAAGGTATGAAAACAAGAAAGGAAAAATAATTTATCATGTCTAACAGTGATTTTCAGGGTTTCTTAAAATATTATAAATGTGTGACTTAGCACAAGTGAGAACTATCTATATTTCCTTCCCAGTGGCTGAGACAACAATCTATGCTATACATATTAGAACAGAAGGAGGAGGACACTTGTGGGGATGAGCACTGGGTGTTATGTGGAAACTAATTTGTCAATAAACTATTTGCAAAAAAAATAAAATAAAATAAACCTGTGGGAATAAATAAATAAATAAATAAACTTAAAAAAAAAAAAAAGAACAGAAACACCCAGAAAAAGATGATCAACATCACTACTCATCAAGAAAGTGCAAATTAAAGCCACAATGAGATATCAGTTTATACCTGTCAGAAAGACTAAAATCAAAAACACAAGAAAGAACAAGTGTTGGTGAAGATGTAGAGGAAAAAAGGAATCCTTGTGCACTATTGGTGGGAATGCAAATTGGTACAGCCACGGTGGAGTAATAGTGTGGAGATTTCTCAAAAAATTAAAAACAGAGCTATCCTACCATCCAGGAATCACACTACTGGGTATTTACTCCCAAAATACAAAAAAACACTAATTCAAAGGGATGTACACACTCTTATGTTGACTGCAGCATTATTTACAATACCCAAGATAAGGAAGCAACTCAAGCATCCACTGATAGATGTATGGATAAAGATACCACACACACACACACACACACACACACACTGGACTATTAGCCATAAAAAATAATGAAATCTTGCCATTTGCAGCAACATGGATGGATCTAAGGCATAATGCTCCGTGACTTTACTTATAGGTGGAATTTAAGAAACAAATGAACAAAGAAATAAAGAGACAAACAACAACAACAACAACAGATTCTTAAATACAGAGAACAAACTGGTGGTTGCCAGAGGGGAGTGGGAAGGGGACATGGGTAAAACAGATACTGGAGATTAAGATTACATTTATCTTGATGAACACTGAGAAATGTTGAATCATCATATTGTACACCTAAAACTAATATAACACTGTATGTTAATTATACTTGAATACAAAATTAATTAGCTAAATGGAAATATATGCATCATTGAGTAAATGTAGATTTTCCTTTGTCAGCTCCATAGAAAATCAGTAATATTATGTAAAATCACCACTATTAAGTAACATATAAAATTAAATTCAACAGATGTTAATCACTGAACATGAGAGATGGGATGATTATGGGTAATTATTATCATGAATTTCAACTTTTATAGAATAAGCATATATTTGTAGCTCTTTATCATAATTTTAATTACTCTGTTTTTGTTATACCTATGGTCCAATTTTGTGAGATAAAAGATAATGTATCAAAAAACATTAAATGCTAATAATGGCTCGTGGTTTCATTTATTTTTTCAACAAATATTTCCTGAGCACATATTGTGTGCCAGGTAAATTCTGGACATAGATCTTGCCCTCACAATTCCAGTAAAGTAAGAGAAACAGATTCAATCAAACAACTATGCAAATTAATTCTTATGAGAAAGCTGGAAGGAGAGGTTCTTGATTCTGTGACAAATGCTAATAGTGGATTTTAACCCAGCTACAGAGGTCAAGGAATGCTTCCAGAAGAAGTGTGATATTAACTGAGATCTTTTGGAAAAGTCACATTTTCCCAAAAGATGGAAAAAAGTTCTAGGCAAACAGATAGCATTGGCAAACACAATTCTAGACAGATATACAAGGACTACAAGAGATAAAAAACTGTTGACGTGGACCAGTTACTAGGGACAGATGGCAGTGGAGAAGTATGGTTCTGAGAGGGAGCCATACAACAAAACTTTTGGTGTACGTCATTGGGAAGGAAAATGTGCTTCTGCCTGCGACTCACTCCTTGCATTCCTAGGGCTAGTTCAGTGGTTTCGGTGGAAAATGATGGCAGCTTGGAATTTGGAAGTAGTGCTAGAGATGTAAAAGGGAGTAAATGGATTCAAGAGACAAGAAGTAAACTGACCAGACAGATTTGATGAATCTGACAAGTAGGCAAGGATAGAATAAAATCACTTGATTATTCTATTTTTGAGGCTGGTGGAACTAGATTAATGAGTTGGCTGTTTATACTGAGATAGCAAAAGAGAGGATGGTGAGGTTGCAAATAGACAATTGTGGGTCCTCTTTGGAACACATGGAATGGAGGTGCCTTTGAGGTGTACAGGAGAAAACATCAATCTGGGTTTGGAGTTGAAATGGGGGCTCTAAGAGAGAAATACCTATTATAGGACTTAGGTGTAGGGAAATACTTGGAGTTACAGATATGGATGAAAATGTATGGGGAGCATACCTTGGGAATAGAAGAGGACCTAGGACTCAGCCTTTAGTAACTTGTAGTTACCACTGGAGAGAATAAGGATGAATCTGAAGCTGAGAAAGGAAAGAACAAACAGAGAAGTAGAAGGAAAATCATGAGAGTGTCACCTTATAGAAGTTAAGGGGGTAAAAAGGGCCTTTCAAAAAATAAGTGATCATCAGTGTTGAATGCTGCAAAAAATGATTTAAGATAAGGACTGAAATAGTTTCTTTAAAATTTCTATAACTCTCAAGCATATTGAAACTAAAAGCAAAAGGCTAGCAAGAGCTTTTGACATTAATACTCTGAAAGAAATCGAGCTTTAAGTTAATATTTAGCATGTAATAAAAAGGTTTCCCCCATTCTGCTGATAAGATCATGGTAAAACTAAAATCTAATAGTTTCAGAATTATTACGTTCTAGCTAGAAATTTATTTTAAAAGTTGTTTCAATGACATTTTGTAATTTACTGTTCAATATCTGCTGTATATAATTTTTAAGTCAACAAATAAAAGCATTTCTACTCCTACTGGCTTTTATCAAACTTCAGGCTCAAGTCATTGCCATATGTGGACAGTATATGCCAATGGATGCTTCTGTTCTGGAGTGTCAAATGTTGAATAATCAAACGGAAATATCTAAAATGGAGGCAAATTTTAACAGGAATAAAGTGTGGCTAAACATGGACAAGGTTCATTTTGTAGCCAGCTATAAGAGAAAAATCTGGCAGAATGTCTCATGTGTGAAATTTGAGGTAACTTAGAGTCTCAGTCTTCTGAAGAGAAATTGAAGAGACTGCAGAAATATTTCTTTATAAGACATTTCTGACTTTCAAATCTTTCCTAAATGATACTACTATAAAATATTCCCTTAGATGGTCAGTTTTGGTTAGGAAGTCATCCAACCCCTGATATAGAATATATTTAAGAATTGTAATATAATTATATATTTATATTTGTATATTTTTTGCATAAAGGAGGGAAATGGAAAAGGAGTCAAGTGGCCAGATCAAGACTCAAATAAATCTTTTAAGTCTAAAACCTCATAGCCTGGAATAATCCTTTATCAGCCAGAGGATAGCAAATAACTGAATTCCAAAACAGAGTGGAGAGAAATGGAGGAAGCAGGATCCCTCACTAGGTGCCATGCTCACAGCATTAATGAAAAACTGTATTTGACAATGCAAATAATAGAATACGAAGGTAAACATTGTAGTCAGGAAGAGTATTTTGTAGACAGCTTTGTTTAAAATTAGCAGGAGATTAAAAATATGGGAGAGGACAGAGTAATAGTGTCTAGAATATAATTTTGGTTAATCAGTACTCATTTTTAATACTAGCAAGACTCTTTCCTGACCCTATTGCTAACATTATATAAGTCTATCTAGTTTCTTTCTAAATTGTAGTAACTCAACATGTAAAAGAAGCACCGACTGAATCAAACCTAGATGGTAAGAGGTTAGCTACGCTCTTGATTGATTATGGGAAACAACAGATGGGAAAATGACAGCTCTGTAAAGACAGTAAAGTATATGGTGTTTGTGTAGTAAGGCTTATCTAAACTTGTGAAGCTTTATACAAGTGGAGGTTCTTACTAGTGTTCTTAGCTAGTTAATTGACACAAACACAGTAAATTATAGCTGACTTATAGTTTTATGCAATTCAGACATACTCTCCACTTTTTTAATTGAAGAATGATTGGCCTACAATACTGTGTTAATTTAAAGTGTACAGCTAGGTGTACTCTCCACTTGGGAGGAATTTTGCTGTTAGAAAGAATGAGTAAAATTATATTTATTTTTGGCAGTATAGATACATGTGTTTCTCTAGCATTTCTTCTTAATGAATATCTTTCTCAATCTGAAACAGCTCTTTCTTTCCTAAATGTATCGTAGACAAATTAAGGCAGGAATAGGTCCAGGGCAGCTGATTAATCGAGGAAGAGGCAGAATGAAGGCCAAAGTCTACAGTGACTCTCTCTCTGTATTTGTTTTCAGTGGTTCCTGATTCAGAGTGGGCTGCAGAAATGTGTAAATTGCTTAATTCTATGAGATCATCATGGGGGTACAATTTTCCTGGTGCCTCTGATCCCATAAAACTCAAGTATGGCTTCTTGTGTAGGTCCTGTGCATGGGTTAGTAGAGTGGGTCTCAAACAGGGAGTATTTTGCCTATGAATGTAAATATCTGAATACATTTTGGTTGTCACAATTTGAGAGGTTTCTACTGGCATCTAATTAGACTAACACCAAAAAATTAAAAAACCTTACTAAATACATTATAATTTAATTGTATCCAATATGTTGTTCAGTTGAAATTATTTTTTTTCTTTTAACGGAGAAGTTAAGGCTCAAAGAACTTAAGTGACTTGTCCCAGTGTGAGCATGCGTGTGTGTGTATAGAAGTGATGGAGGAGTTGATGGCTGAACTCAGACCTTTAAGCCATTGGTTCCATGTTAAAAAGTGGGATCAAGTAGAAAGTACTGAGGAACCTGATTTTATAAAATTACATGACTGATCATAATGAGAATATTAATAGTGTATAAATTAAACATGTAAAGAATCTAAAACTATTTTTTATAAGGGAATAGAACTGGCCTTTTATAGTCCTGTTTATATTGGTGACTTTCTCTATAAACCCTTTTTAATCACAGACTTTAAAAGCTGAAAAAAATGAGAGCATCTGTGTCTGCATTAATTCAGATTTAGTAGGAGAAGATTAGTGGAATTTTTTTCTTGTGCAGAAGGAAATCACGTTTTCTTTTTTCACCCATGTTTAAGTGCTGAAAGAAAGACAAAGAAAGAAAAAAAAAACCTTTGCCCTTCATTTTACTCTTCTGGCAGGGACACAGCAGCAGAGCAGATGTCAAGAGTCATATTCAGCATTTTAGAAAGAAAATTTGTCAGTCAGCTGCTAACTGGGGAGCAGTGTCAGGGCTTGAAATCTGGCAATGGCAGTGCCTAGAAATCTACAGTGAATTCGCCTCGAAAGACATGAATCAGGAGGTGGGAGGCTGGTTACAGTGCAAAAAGGTGGTAGATCCATCCCAAGTGGGATCCCAGTCATACTATCACATGACTTACAATGAGTTTAACATAATTGTAACATTTACCGTGAAAGTAGTTTAGGTCCATTGTGGAAATTGCAGATCACAGGACTGTGACCTAAAGTCCTAAAGTGACCTAAAGTCACTTTAGGGATTCATTTTATATCATTATATATGGCTACCTACAGGCATATTTATTCCCAGAGAGAAGGCAATATATTTCCAGAGAAGGGTAAAGATGAAAAAGTTAATCACAGTCTCTGTGGAGAGGGGTGGAAGTACAGTGGGTATGGTTTCCATTTCCTTTTCCTGCCTGTTGTTTCTGAGTTTCTTTACAATTAACATTTACTGTGTACCTATGAGATATTTTACATGACTGTTTACGTTACAGATGAGCCATGTGATACAGAGTACACACACCCTGATCTGACATTTGTGTCATCAGAGTCCCAGAAAAGAGAAAGAAAGTGAGGCCAGCAATATACTCAAAGAAATCATAGCTTAAAACTCTCCAAATTTGGCAGAATATATAAACCTAGAGATTCATGATGCTGAGTGAACCCAAACAGCAGAAATTCATATAAATTCAGACGAACCCATATCATTGCCAAACTTCTGACTAATGGCAAAGAAACAAATCTTGAAATCAGTGAGAGAGAAATGATACCTTGTTATATATGGGGAAAGCAATATGAATGACAACAGATTTCTCATCGGAAACCATGGAGTCCAGAAGAAGCATCACAACATGTTTCAATTGCTGAAAGAGAGCTGTCAACCTGGAATTCTACATCCAATGAAAATATCTTTCTAAAATGAAGGGAAAACGAGCATATTCCCAGGAGAAAAAAAAATTGAGGATTTAAGAGGATTTGTCAACAGACTACCTTATAAAGAATGAGTAAGGAAATTTTCCTAAACAGAAAGTAAATTATAAAACTGGAATCTTGGAATGGCCAAAAGTGAAGAAAATTATGTTAAGAATAAAAAATATGGATACATATAATACATTTTACTTTTTGAGTTTTCTAAAGCTTTTTTCACTGTGTGATGTCATTATTGTAAGTAGAGAAAATATTTAAGACAATATATGGTAGTGGGTAGCATTGTCACTATCTACATAAAAGATAAAAATATCAATTGTATTTTTGGGGGCGCCTGGGTGCCTCACTCAGTTAAGCATCCGACTTCAGCTCAGGTCATGGTCTTATGGCTCATGGATTTGAGCCCCACAATGGGCTCTTTGCTGTCAGCATGGAGCTTCCTTCAGATATTCTGTCCCCCTCTCTTTGCCCCTCCCCCACTAAGGCTCTCTCTTTCCCTCCCTCAAATATAAATAAACATTGAAAAATATTGTAAGTTTATTGTAGACAAAAATTAAAAATACTACATTTAAAACCATTCAAAGAGTGAAATAGTTTAGTTGCTTTTTAAACAGATTTATTAAAATGTCAGTCACATACCAGACCATTCATTAAAGTGTAGCTACAATTCAATAGTTAGTATGTGTACAGTTACATGTGAATAATCACAACAGTCAATTTTAGAACCTGTTTATCACCTCACAAAGAAATTCCATACCTTTGAGTTACCTCCCTTTCTTGTATTCTTAGCCATCCCCCCATCCCTAAACAACCACTAATTTATTATCTGTCCCTGTAGAGTTCCCTATTCTGGATTTTCATATGTAGGGAATCCTAAAATATGTGCTTTTGTGACTGACTTCTTTTGTTTAGCATGACATTTCATGTAAAGGTTCATTCTTGTTACATGTATTAGTGTTTTTAAAAAAATGTTTGTTTATTTTTGAGAGAGCATGAGTGGAGGAGGGGCAGAAAGAGCTGAAGACACAGAATCTGAAGCAGGTGCTGGGCTCTGAGCTGTCAGCGCAGTGCCTGATACGGGGCTCAAAACCAAGAACCATGAGATCATGACCTGAGCTGAAGTCTGACACTTAACTGACTAAGCCACCCAGGCGCCCCTGTTACATGTATTAGTACTTCACTTATATTTATAACTAAATAAATTCCTACTGTATGAAGTTACCACATTTTTTTATCCAGCCATCAGCTGATTATTTGGATTGTTTCCACATTAATATGGATAGGGCTGTTATAAACATTTTTATAGAGGTTTTCGAGGGGAAATGTTTTCATTTCTCTCAGGGGTATACCTAGGAGCGGAATTGTAGAGTCAGGTCTACTGATGAGTTTGCTGAAGGCACTCCTTAGCTTGGTCATTAGCTCTTTCATTTCTAATATTTTCAATCAATTCTTTCTTCTAATTTATTTTAATTCATGAATTTAATTAACATATTTTATTTTTGAAATTAACATATTTTAATAGTGGTTTTTGCTTATGGTCATTTGACTTACTGTTATTTATTTCCTAGTTACTTTACATTCTGTTTCGTTGGTCCAATATCTGTGTCATGTCTGAGTCTGGTTCTGTTTACTTCATTGTCCGATAGCAGTAGAATATGTTGTCCTTGCTTTTTGTATGCCTCAACTTTTATTGAAATTTGGGCATCTTATGGAAGACAGAAGTCTGAGTTAAATAAGTTTCATTTCTGGAAAATGAGCACACCTTTTTCTTCTACAACTTTAGTTTAGGGTTTAAATTAATCTAGGCAGGAACTGGACAGACTTTATAGTTTCTGTGGATATACTTGGTATGGTACAGTTTACAAATTCCTCAAACAATACGTTGTGTTCAGAGTTGGGCTAATTTGTCAGTGGATATTTCTCAGTAGCTGCTCCAACCTCAGCTTTAGGTATTCCCTTTTCCTCAGATAGGGCCTCTCCTGATGCTTTTGCAGCTAACTTCCCTAGCAGAATCGCACTGGAAGTAACTGATGCACGTTTAGCCTGTGGTGAGCCAATGAGAGAGAAGTGTTCTCTGTTCTCACAGCCCTGAGTCTTAGGCAAGCATGTGCCACTGGACCTTGACAATGTATCCTTCTCAGCATCCCTATCCCTCTTTCAGCTGTAATTCTAGGGCACAAATATTATTGCCTCTGCACCTGAAGACGATATCATTCTCTCCTCCTCTCCGTATTGCAACAGGTCTTTGCCAGAAACCTAAGAGTGACGGGATTTGTTGCCCTCTCCTCCTCATATTAAAATGTTATTTCTATAGGGCATGCATGATAGAACGGTCCACCCAGAATTTCATTCCATCCTTCAGCTATTGATTATCCTCTCGACCAGGCTATACAGTGGGCCCTTCCTTAGGAAGGCCAGTATGTTTTGGTGAGCATCCCTTGAAGTCCAAGTTTGCACCCTCTTGGTCTGCTCCACACTTTATCAATAGCCCTGTTTTGGCTTCTGCCAATTCATGAGCTATTCTGTCTGAAATCTCCGTACTGGTATTCAGATGTGTGTGCTCCACATAAGCGAGTGCCCAGCTTGTGTTCCATCTTTCCCAGCAGGTATCTGTCTTGAGATTGGGCTAGTCGTTTGCTCCGAGACATAACTCGCTGGTGGCTC
The DNA here is from genome assembly GCF_003009895.1 of Hyaena hyaena. Lineage (NCBI taxonomy): Eukaryota > Metazoa > Chordata > Mammalia > Carnivora > Hyaenidae > Hyaena > Hyaena hyaena. The sequence goes on along the minus strand of NW_024082107.1, from coordinate 185,278 downwards.
AAGACACTGTGATGAACTTGCGGTTTGTTTGGACTTTTTTGTTGCTATAATAAGGATGCTTCATCCTTGGCTCAGGGTGGCTTGGTCGGTTGAGCGTCTGACTTCAGCTCAGGTCATGATCTAGCAGTCCATGAGTTTGAGCCCCACATCAGGCTCTGTGCTGACAGCTCAGAATCTGGGACCTGCTTTGGATTCTGTGTTTTCCTCTCTCTCTTCCCCTCCTCTGCTTGCATGTGCTCTCTCTCACAAAAATAAATAAAACATTTTAGAAGAAAAAGAAAAATGCTTTTTCTTGCTTCATTTCCAAGTAGAAATGGGAAGTGTAAGAACACATTGTGATTTGTGCACACATACACAGACACATATATATGATCTGTGTATCTATCTCTTCCATGAGATATATTTATATATTTATCCCATGAAATATTATATATATAATTATATATAATGTGTTATATATATATGTACATATGTATAATGTGTGTGTGAAGGGCCTCAGATAGTGAATATTTTAGGCTTTGTGGGCCATAAGGTCCCAGCAACAATTACATTACCACACAACTCTGCTATTATAGTACAAAAGCAATTATAAACAATATGTAAATAAGAGTGGTTGTGATCCAATAAAACTTTATTTACAAAATAGAATATTGTTGGATTTGGCCCCCGGTCTATAGTTTGCCAACCCTGCTTTAGAGACCAGCACAGTACGCAAGTCTTTAGTACTGAGGAGAAAGACGGCAAAACAAAATAGGATTTAAAAGTGGGCCAGAGGTACGGGTTTGGGAGAAAAATTTAAAGGACAGGATCTGAAAAGCAGGAGAAAAGTCATATAGTGTCACAGAAAACCAATTTTATTTATCTATTAATAGGAATTAAGTATTAAATTATTGGAATTTAACTGCAAATAAAGCGTCTTGCCTTAATTTTAACTGATTTATTTTCTACTGCTGCGGATGCAGGGGAGGGAGAAAGGGGGTAAGACCTATGAGGAACCTGATATAGGAATATGAAATTTGCCTACACACCTATTGGGATATAACTGCCAGTATTTGATAAATATATCCTCAATATCTAAATTCAGATCATTGATTTAGTAGAGGTAGTTTAGCAAGTCCAAACTTCTATGGGTTTTGAAGCACTGGGATCCAACTTCTGATGTAGAAAATATTACCGAAACATAGATCCCTAGATCATTAAGGGATATTAGCAATAACCTGTGTAACTTTATTCTTAGTAGGCTAAGTAGTACTCCCACAGAAGTCTAAACAATAGCCAGGTTTTCCTGCCTACAGAGGATTTCTGAATGAAATGCAGAACTCCCAACTAAATCTGAATTTTAGATAAAAAATGCAGAATGTTTATAATAGAAGTATGTCCCAAATATTGCATGGGGCATACTTCTCCTTTAAAAAAGGCATTGTTTTTTTCTAAAATTTACCTGGCATCCTATAATTTTACTTGCTAAATCTTATACCCGGAACTTTTCTTATATTTAATTTACATCTTTTAAACTGTAGGTGTAAACACAATACATCCCTAAGTTGTTAACCACAGCTCCTAACCAATGATAGTGATTTTTCTACACACTCTACCTCCTTTACTCAAGTATACTTTTTGAAAAGAGAGCCAAATCACCTATGAGGAATCTTCTGGAGAAGTGATTGTTAAAATTTGTACCTCAGAGCGTTTTAATTCTGAGGCTGAATCAACTCCAGCAATATGCATTTCAGAAAGCACCAAGGGTGGTTTTTATGCACAAATAAAATCGAGAATGATTAGATTAGAGATGCCACAGAGCCTTCAAAATAGAATACATTTCAAGGAGGGTGTGCATCATTATGAAGCTCAGTCCCAAATGGTGATGTATCTTTGGCAGTGTTATGAGGAGGAAAGACCAGGCCAGTGGAGCAGGTGCCTAGGCTGTCTGTAATTCACTTCACACTTCAGCTGGAACTATTCAGAACAGGTTTCTCTGCCCTGACATCTGGAAGATGGCTTCCAGCACTTCCAGCTGTGACTGCAAATGGGCTGACCTTAGCTTGGCTGGCCGCTGTGGATGACCATTATGCCCCTAATCAATTCCGTGAGTCATAAAACCATTTTAGCCACTGAACAATCAGCCAGCTTTCCTGCCAGCAGTGCATCCAACACCCTGCAATCATTTGAGAAGAGAATTCATCAGTCATTCAAGAAACATTGTGTCTTCTTGCTGAGAGCTAAATTGCTGGCTAGGATAGAATTGGAAAGCAATACTTCAGCACTCTTGATTGCTCACCTGGTAAAATTTATTTGATGCAATTTATATCATGATTATAGCCTGAAAAACAATTTCTGAAATCCTCATGATGAACTGATTTAAGTAACTTAGATTATAATGATAAAGTTGAGGCTATCTCCGGCTTCATCCCCAAGAAAGCATTACCCATAAATCTGAGTATCCCTGAGTATATATTAGGTGGGTATTTCTAAATTTAAATTCACTATGGGCCAGAAGTTCCTTATATTTGATAGTGTAGACTTTCCCAGTAAAAGATGTCAGGATGGAAAAAATACACAACAGAGAAAGCCTGAGTTGTAACCACAGTCAGGACAGAGAACCGTTCAGTATGCAGCTAAGAAAATTTGCCAGTCTACAGAGTTCATATTGCAAAACTCCACTTAAGAGCAGTTTTAATTTTTATATCTGCTTTTTTCCCCCTCTCCTAGAGCCTGTCTTTTAATTTAAATGTTGTTTACTTAAAATCTTGGGCCTGTAAAATTCCATTAAGCATGTTGTCATGTAACCTGGATAATGTTCTTTAGTGTCCTAAGATTTTATTTCTTGGCCTCACAAAATTAATAAGAATATTGGCTTTTTTAGCAGCAAAAAAGTATAACATAAAGAGTAAAATAATTGTAATCAATCTCTATGAAAACTAAGTGTCTATTTTGCACCAGCTGAAGGAGATAGTTGAAGGAACATGGGTTAGGATGCCATTGTCAGCAAATAGCAAAATACAGGCTTAAACAATAAGGAAGTTTATTTTCTCCCTCGAGATTTGAAAGCAAGGCAGAATTAGAATTCTAATTGAATTAGAATTTCTACAGTGACTTATTCCAATCATCAAGGACCCAAGGACCCAGACTGCTTGTTTGTTTGTTTTTTTCTTTCCATTGTGGCAACATCAGCCTGCTGGCCTCTCTTCTCGGGCTGGTATCTTTGCATTTATAAGGTGGTCAAAACAACTCAGGACTTCTTATATTCATATAATCATAGCTAAAGGCACATACACACAAATGAGGTTGTTTTTCTTTGCTCATCTCCTCTCAGGGGAAAGAATTTCTTCTTCAACTTTCCCAAGGGCCTTTCTCCTAGATTCCTCATCCAGAATGACTGTTATCACCCTTTGAACCGGGGTACTGGCCCCATTAACCAGAGGTAATTGCAACATTGGGTGAAGGATTCAGATAACTGTCGGGAAGGCAATAAACATATAACTATCACAAAACAGAAGCCTTTTTCTTAACTGCAAAGGCTTAGGAGTTGCTTTGCATCATTAGACATATAATTTAAATTTTTATGACAAGTTGTGCTAGTATTATTTCCTTAATGTTTGTTTATTTTTGAGAGAGAGGTGGGGGAGGGATAGAAAGAGAGGGAGACAATCCAAAGCAGGCTCCAGGCTCGGAGCTGTCAGCACAGAGCCTGGTACGGGGCTTGAACCCACAAACTGAGATCATGACCTGAGCCGAAGTTGGACACTTAATTGACTGAACCACCCAGGCGCCCCTTAATTATATTTTTGTATGTGATTTATATTTACAAATGACCTCAGTCATATTATTTCACTTAGCTGTCACACTCACCATGAAAAATAGATATTACTGCAATTTTCCTTTGTAAATAAGATTAAGTCACAAAATGACACAAAGTTCAGACTTTCTCATATGTCATAGTATAAACATCTCAGTGCTAATGACTAAAAAATAATGTGTTTGGAGAAAATATACCTTAAATCAGAATAAGATGAAGCTTTTGCTCCATAATATTACCCCTACTGTAAAACAGCTACTATTGTAGATAAAAACAAAGAAATTAGCAGGGCAGAGCATACTGGAAATCAATAAAATGCTAAATTATGTGGTATTTACTATTAGAGTATTTAGTGGGTATATTTTTATTGAGGTATAACTGATATACATTATATTAGTTTCAAGTATACAACATAATGATTCAATATTTGTATTTATTATGAAATGATCTAGTATTTATTGTATTTATTTGTATTTATTGTATTGTAGTGATCTAGTATTTATTGTATTTATTCGTATTTATTATGAAATGAACTAGTGACTCTAGTTACCATGTCGTCATACGTAGTTTTATATATATATATATATTATTTTTTCTTCTTGTGATGAGGACTTCTAATGTCTACTCTCTTAGCAACTGTAAGTATGCAATACAGTATTATTAACTATAGTCACCATTCTGTATATAACATCCCCATGACTTAATTATTTTGTAACTGGAAGTTATGAAAGTCTAAATAAAAAGTTTGTACCTTTTGACCCCTTTCATCCACTTCTTCCCACTCTCCTACCTCCTGCCTCTTGCCAATCTGTTTTCTGCATGTATGACTTTGGTTTTGTTGTTGTTGATTTTAAATTGCACATAGAAAGGAGATCATGCAGTGTCTATCTTTCTCATACTTATATTTTATATGCTTTATTTTTAACTACTGTGTTAGAATTCTTGGATTCCAGGAATGTAGGCTTCTTATTTTATGTACCATGGTTTCCCTGTCTCTAAAACAGACTATTGGTGGAAAATGCCTGAATGGATGGATGAGTGAATTTTTGAGTGCAATAAATATTACAATAAGAAATGCCTGTACATCAGCTTTAGTTTTCTCATTACTAAGGACAGTGACCAGTACCTCATAAGCTTTTTAAATATTTGTTAAATAGTTAGATTACTAATTAAGTGAATGAAGGCTGTAATAAGTTAAAACACAATGAAATATAATGCATTTAATAAATTCAGAAGTAACATGGAAGAAAAAGAACATATATTTTTTCTGAATCTTCAAGGAAGGAAATACTTGAATGCTGGATTAATTTTCATGATAACCAGAGCTCATTAAAGTGAAAATAACTTTCTCTCAAAAACATTACGTGTTGTGCCAGTCTTCAGGCCATTGTAAAAGCTTGATTAATTCTGAAAAAGAAATGTCAATGCCACCTTTCAATTTCTCCCCTTGGATATAATTTCCCAAACATTAGAAAAATATGGTGCCTTGGACATTAATGAAAATTCCTATTAGACAAATTCCATTGAATAAAAGAGACAAAAGAGCCAGCAGAAGGAAGTATGGAACATAGGCATACAGTTCCCCATCCAGTTCTGGTCCTACTGAGAGCCCGTATGGTATCTCCATGCTGGAAATGGAATGGTTTGCAAACTCTCTGTACATTCCACTTTGAGAGAGAACCTCTCCTATTGGGTGTATACTTTGTCTACTACTCTCTGGCATTAGACCTACTTGAAACTCTAAAATCATAAAGCCTAGAATAGCTCTCCATGCGGTAAGTGGTATTTTATGAGTTTTTGGCTTACTATTGTGGAGGTTCTTTTATCCATAGTCTATTTTTCAGGTAGTTTTTTGTATAAGATAGCAAGTGAAAGCTTTTTCAAATTTCGAGGACCCCAATCAATCATTTTTTTAATTGTTGTTTTTTTCCCATTTTTAAACGTGTTCCTTTTATTTTTGAGTTAAGTAATATTAGATAAATAGTATATATTACCTTAAGTGGTGACTTAGGCTGCTGTTATGAGGAGTTCTGTGCTGTATTTCTATGTTTCTACTTTCCAGATAGTACAGACTCTTTCCATCTTAAGAAGGGCAGATAAGGAGAAGTCCAGCTTTGGTCAGGATTCAGGGCTCACAAAAGGGTCAGTTGAACCAAGAATCTCTTTCATAATAAGATGATTAAGCATGATGGCATCAAATTACAGCTGTTCATTTTTTCACTTGGGACCCTAAGGGATGAGTTCTTTAATTCCTAATGGAAATAAGAAGAAGCAAATAAGCATGATTTCTCAAGATAGAATAAGCTATAAAATGCTGCACAGTATATTTAGTTTCTGGTCCCTTCACTTACCTCTTTTTGGCATGCACTAGCCCAGACAGGCTATGTGGGATGATGTACCAGGGACACACTTGATAACTTCCCACCCCTATGTCCCTCAAGATGAAGTAAGAAATGGACTATGGCCAATGGCTACATGTCTTATCTGTGCAGATCAGATTTTTTAAGGCCATCTGGGCATTTAATGAAATAAATTTCTTTCTCCTGTGGCAAGAGAGTTTATCATCATGGCTAAGATCACAAGCACCCGGAGCCACCAATCCCTGTGTTTGTAAATGACTGTGTTTGACAGTGTTGTTGCAGAGAATAAGTTAATGTCACTCAGGGATCAATTCTGGCACAGTTGGTCTGGTGAGGTAGTAATTGGGGAGATCTAATGATGGCTGAGTGTATGAGGGAAAAGAACAAATTGTGACTGCTAGGTAATAAAGACCAATTTGGGTTTCTCATTTAATTACTTCCTCTGAATTTTCTTACTTTTCTCAGAATTACTGGTAGATTACTAAACCACATCAAACTAAATTTTAAGTAAAATAAGAAAATTAATGAATATTAATAATAGTAATAACTAGGATTATATTTAACATTTAATTATGATTTGCATGTTCTAGTCTTTTCACTGGAAAGGAAAATTACCTCTCTAAATCCATGGGTGATGTATAAATATCAAAAGATCCTTTTCAGTGTTTCCAAATAAATCTGCTTTAGCTTCACATCCCCCCCCAATTCTCTTTAATATTCTAAAGCCCTACCTACCCCTCCGCAAAAGCTATCTCAGTAATGAACCTCACTCTCCTAGTGAGGAAATGGTTACATAGAGTAACTTGGGTTTTCTTCATTAAATTACATCATATCCTTATGGTTTATCCTCCATTTTCCTAACTTGTCAATAAGCAATTTCTTAATTTTCTTTCAACCATTGAATGCAAGAATGAGTGGTTAATCTTATTCTAGATGGAAATGTATTTGGAAGGAAAAAAAAGCTACCGTTCTGAAAATAACAGTGACAATAATAAGAGTATGTACTGGTATAACCTTTTGTGTGAGCACTGTGGTAAACAGGAAACAGCAAACCAATGGAGGGAGCTTTGATTTCACTGTTAGTGGGCAAAGTAGTAAACATGTTGAATATATATTCTCATTTGTAAATTGGAGAAATTATACTCGAGTTTCTAGCATCATTGTAAAGATTAATTAATTTTGGAGTATCTTGCAAAGAGGCATGAACACTAGGGGATCCACTAATCTATCCTTTTCTCTGCTCCTTTGGCCTCTATCCCATGCCTTTTGTCTAAAGCTTTGGGTCTTCTATTTAGTTTTCTTCACTTCCTATGTGAAATTCCCACTGATTTCACTATGAATATTTGGATCTACTCAACCTAATGCAGACACTCAAACAGACCATTGCCCCTCATCATTTAAAGGCTACCTGAGAAATACCCTCTTGATGAAATGTTCATAAGGTGAAAGAAACTTTAGTCATAAACAATGATTAGAAATGTGTTTCTTGGGGCGCCTGGGTGACTTAGTCGGTTAAACATCCGACTTCAGCTCAGGTCATGATCTCACGTTTTGTGGGTTCGAGCCTTGAGTCGGGCTCTGTGCTAACAGCTATCTCAGAGCCTGGATGGAACCTGTTTCAGATTCTGTATCTCCCTCTCTCTCTCTGCTCCTCCCCTCCTCTCGCTGTCTCTCTCTCTCTTTCTCTCTCTCAGAAATAAAGACATTTAAAAAAATTTTTAAAATGTGTTTCTCTGGGTTCCCTATCATTGCCTGACCCTCAAAAATTTAGAAAGAATCTATATCTGTTGTCTGCATTTCTCACCAAATGGAAGGTAGAACATATGATATCTCCAAAGTATATTTCAGGAAACAGTTCACTGAGTATCATCCGTCATCTCTTGTCAGATGACATTTCATTGCAGGGAAAGGTAAAAACTGTGTTGTGGAGACCTGATTGAGAATAGAAGTTTGAATGATACCTAGGAAAGTGTAAGAGTTTTGCAGGAATAAGGTTTACATGCATAACATATTGCTTCCACCATATTCCACTGGAGAGAAATTATATATATGGCTGTAGGTTATTAAAAATTGGGAAAGATTGGGAAAGGCAACTTAGATATATGTAATCAGGAGATAGAGGAAATGAGATTTTTGAATTTGTATCATTGTTTCTACTCCAAACATGAGAAACCAGTTGTCAAAATGATATCTTTTAATATTAAAATTATGTACTTCATTTAGAAGAAGGACAGGGGTCATTTCTTGCTTATCTCACTACCCACAACACCAAGCAAAGTCTTTCACTCATTATGAGTGTTTGATATTTGATAAGTGAATGAACTTAAGATACCTAGAAAAATCTTTAAACAATATTTTTGTTACAAGACTATGATAAAGAGAATCTTCTCAACTTAATTTAATTCCAGACAGGTAATTTCATGTTTTACCAGCAATGTCGACATGTGCAGAGTGGGAAAAAATAAGGGATGAGACTGCCTTTGAGTTTCCTTTTCTCACCCTGGTGAATGGAGACAGAGATTGGTCAATGGTAGTAGTATGTTTGTATGTGTATGTGTACGAGCAAGATGGGGGTGCGGAAGGGAGAGGAATGCACTGTGACTTTTGTAATATTCTTGAGATATAAGAATTGGAAGTTCTAAAAGTTGACCCATTTTTTTGGCATAACCCTTTGATTTTCAGTCTTCTGGATGACTCTGCACAAAATACGTAAGTGAATCTGAGAGACAGATATTTGCCATTTGAAAATTTAAATTGCACAGGAAACACTATGAAAGTGACAGCAATAGAAAAACATGTCTTATCTTCAGTCAGTTTAAGGGAACAGTCCTACACCTGCATGTTCATTCCATAATTAGACCCCCTTTACCTAGGTGCAGCTGACGTATACTTGCTGGATGTATGTACAAACTAGTCCTTCTATGTCCTCTGTAGCTACAATAATAGGCTTGTTGCACCAGGTGGTCAAATCCTTCAACATTTAATCAGGGTCATGATATTGGTGCTTTAAAATAGAACAATTAAACATCACAAGTTTTATTTTTTTTTCTATTCTTTTCTGCAAAGACAGCAACAAATATGTCAGGGGTATTGGTTTAATACTCTACAGATCACTTTCTGAGACCATCTCTCTCTTTCTTTTTTTAATTTAATTAATTAGTTTTTAAATTTATATCCATGTTAGTTAGCATATAGTGCAGTAGTGATTTCAGGGGTAGATTCCAGTGATTCATCCCCTGTGTATAACACCCAGTGCTCATCTCAACAAGTGTCTTCCTTAATGCCCCTTACCCGTTTAGTACCCCACACACAACCCCTCCAGTAACCCTCTATTCTCTGTATTTAAGAGTCTTTTATGTTTTGTCCCCCTCCCTGTTTTTATATTATTTTTTACTTCCCTTCCCTTATGTTCCTCTGTTTTGTATCTTAAATTCCACATATGAGTGACATCATATGATACTTGCCCTTCTCTAATTTTGCTTAGCATAATATCCTCTAGTTCCATCTACATAGTTGCAAATGGCAGATTTCATTCTTTTTGATTGCCTAGTAATACTCCTTTGTATATATACCATGTCTTCTTTATCCATTCATTTGTTGATGGACATTTAGTCTCTTTCCATACTTTAGCTATTGTCGATAGTGCTGTTGTAAACATTGGGGGGGGGTGCCCCTTCTAAGCAGCACAGCTATACCCCTTGGATAAATACCTAGTGCAATTGCTGGGTAGTAGGGTAGTCCTATTTTTAACTTTCTGAGGAAATTCCATACTGTTCTCCAGAGTGGCTGTACAAGTTTGCATTCCCACCAGCAGTGCAAAAGACCTTCTTTCTCCACATCTTCACCAACATCTATTGTTGCCTGAGTTGCTAATTTTAGTCATTCTGACTGGAATGAGGTGGTATCTCACTGTAGTTTTAATTTGTATTTCCCTGATGATGAGTAATGTTGAGCATTTTTTGTTCATGTGTCTGTTAGCCATCTGGATGTCTTCTTTGGAAAAGTGTCTATTCATGTCTTTTGCCCATTTTTTCACTGGATTATTTGTTTTCTGGGTGTTAGTTTGATAAGTTCTTTATATATTTTGGATACCAACCCTTTATCTCATATGTCGTTTGCAAATATCTTCTCCCATTCTGTCGGTTGCATTTTAGTTTTGCTGATTGTTTCCTTTGTGCAGAAGCTTTTTATTTTGATGAGGTCTCAATAGTTCATTTTTGCTTTTGACTCAAGTCATGATCTCCCGGTTCATCGAGCCCCACATTGAGCTCTGTGCTGACAGCATGGTACCTGCTTGGGATTCTCTCTCCCTCTTCTCTGCCCCTCCTCTGCACATGTGCACACTTTCTTTCTCAAAATAAATAAGTAAAAACATTGTTAAAAGGTTATCATGCAGACTTGTGCCTTGAAGTTATATATAGATGAACGTTTAATATTTTAGATATAACAAAGGCTAATATGTAATATTTAAATGTAATATAAATATATAATATGTATAAATATAAACATTTTATTTTCATATTTTGTGCAGTTTATGAACTTGATTAAAAATAAATGCTTAGAGATGCAAATTATTTTTATAAGCAGCTTTAAACACTGCATTCAATCAATATAGAATTGTGTACATGTAGGTTTATTTATTGAAGTGCCAAGCTTAACTGTATGTAGACTAAGTATACATCCAAAAATTCTTACATTTTTTAAACTATTCACTATACTTGTCTGGAGAATAATTATTTGTTAATAGGTATGATTTTATATCATAACTAGATATTTGGCTACTCATTGGCCTGAGGGGTCTTGTGAAAAAGTTCTACTTCTGTTATTTATAACAGCAATCTTTCAAGTGGTTAATATTTTTCAAATGAAGAAATCCAAGTTCAGAAAGGTCACATTGTCAGTAAGTGAATAAATCAGTATTTTAATCTGGGTTCAAAGTTTGGAATTTTTGCTCATATTCTAGAGAGAAATAAAAAAGTTAGAAAGGGAAACAAATGATGAGTCCATCAAATAATCAGTCACCCAAGACCTACAGAACCACCTTTTAGCATCCATGTGCATGATGTCACACTCATCAGCATTAGTGTGCATAGCTAGTTGGAGTCCATAAATCTGTAAACTCACTATGCCAGGTTACTTATATATGACCTCTCCAACTTCTATCTGAATTCACCCCCTTATATTTTAAAATAGTAAACCCCTACCACACTTGAAATGCCTTGCTTTACATAGGATAAATTTGCACAATTATGGTATGCAGCAAATTTCCAGTACTAGCAGATTTTATATTAGCAAGTTCATTGGAAATCCCCAACTAAGCAATTTCTAGAGAGATAGCCTTCTGATCAACATAGCCTGCTGGGTTGATGATCTCTGAAGAGCAATGTAATTCATTACTGCCTCTCCCATGGTATGCTGCTCAATTCGGGGAATTCTTCTTCTGTCCTATTCAGATATCTGCTGTGCAGGGGCAGAGTACAGGATGCCACCGACAGTACCCATTGCAGGCAAAGTAAGCTTCCCTGTAGCTTTTTCCTAATAGGATATATGGCATTTGGCAACAGTATAAACTTCTCATCTTTGAGTTGAAAATTAATTCACAAACATTAATTCTTTCAGAAGTGCTACAATGTATATATTACAGGAAGACAGAGTCACAGAATTTGCAAAAAGGAATTAAAAGATACTTAGTCAAACTCCACTTTTAGAGATGAAGAAATGTGGGCCTAGAGAGATGAAGTGACTTGCTGAATTAATGCCTCTTTTTATAGCTTGAACATATTAAATTAATGCTCCCACACCAGAGAATATATATGTATTTAAGCTACAAAGTGCAACTTCTTAGCCTTGTGAAGAAAATATATTCAATACTATAACAAGCAAAGATTGAGGTGAATTAGAGAAGAGGAGTAGGTTTGTAAAGTGACTTATCAAAGACCGATACACCTTTAAGCATTTCAAAGTAGGCCAAGATTGCATAAAAATATAACTTACTTTCACTTGCTTCGTTCTGAATTTTTGAAGATGGAAAAAGTGATGTAATGGCTTTAAAAAAATAGAATGTAGAAAACTTTCCTCCAATTTTATCTGAAATGCAAACACCACTTTCTTACTCTTAGCCTCCTTACTCAATCTCTGAATTTATACCAGTTTGCTGGCACTAGACTTTTTGAAAAAAAGAAAAGGGGAAAAGAAGACAACATTTTAAGGGAAAAGTAAGATCTTGAGAATGACACATGATAATTTCCACCAAATCACAGCAACTTCAACATAGAATTGATTTTAAAGGTGTGCAAATTTGAGTCAGCTGAGAGGCAGACATCAAGATGAATATATACGTGCTAGCAATATACCATTTAAGTTAAAAGAGAGGAGAGAGAAGTAAGCAGGGTGATCCTGTAGACTGTGATGCAATCTGACACCAGTGAAGGCAGAGGTGGAAGGGAGGAACATTCTCTAGGAGTCTCTTAGAGGGAATTGTGACAAAGCCAATGGGTCTCTCTGCCCCTTCCCCACTTATGCTCTGTCTCTCTCTGTCTCAAAAATAAATAAAACAAAAACAAATTTTTTTGAAAATAAAGAAGTTAACATCTCTTGGGGCACCTGGATGGCTCAGTCAGTTGAACATCCAACTTCCGCCGGGTCATGATCTCATGGTTTGTGAGTTTGAGCCCTGTACTGGGCTCTGTGCTGACAGCTCAGAGCCTGAAACCTGCTTCAGATTCTGTGTTTCTCTCTCTCTGCCCCTCCTCCACTTTCTCTCTCAAAAAATGAATAAACATTAAAAAAATTTTTAAAAAGAGAAAGACAATGGGGCATTCTTGTGGAAAAGATATGCTTCAGAAGAGTGCTGTGTCCTGCAGGAATGGGTATGTAGTAGGATTTGTGTGGTACTCAGTCACTGTTTGGAAGCAACATGAGGGAAGTGTGGCATGATGAAACATTATGAAAGACCCAGAGAGATACAGCTAGGACTATCAGTCTACTTTGCTCTGTTCGGTAGGATATTGGAGTAGCAATTTTTATGGTCACATTAGTCCATTTCTTGTACCACACAGGTAATTTCCATGAACATTCATGTCCAATATGGTACTACATGAGTCTTACTTCCCAAGGAGCAACTTAGAAGAAGGAAATTAATAGGATGAACTATAATTCTTGTTACTGTAGTTCATCTTGTGGTCACAAGTAGTACTCATCATTAGCCTCTACTACCTTTTTTTTTTTTTTAATGTTTACTTAGTTATTTCTGAGAGACAGAGAGAGAGAAGGAGGGAGGGAGAGAGAATGAACAAATGAATGGGGGAGGGTAAGAAAGAGAGAATTTCAAGTAGGCTCTGCACTGTTAGTGTAGAGCCAGATGTGGGACTTGAACTCATGAGATCATGACCTGAGCTGAAGTCAAGAGTTGGACGCTCAACTGACTGAGCCACCTGGGTGTCCCATCAGCCTCTACTTTCTAATCCAAATTTCTTATGTCTTATATCAAATTTATGACAATTTCTTATGTCAAATTATCTTATGTCTACTGCTATCACTTAACTGATGCTAGTGGATTCCAGGTAATCTAAAGACATGTCTGAGATGTCTGAGTTATAATTCTAGCTTCCTCAGGATAGCGATGATGCATAAATCTATTCCCAGATATAATGGGGCAAGGAAGTATTGCTATACAACCAAGTGGGTTACCTGGAGCCACTCCTCCTTCTAGACTCCTATATTTATTTTATTAGGAACACATGGCCATATATAGGTCTCTAATTTAATGTATATATTGGATTCTGAAGGGTGGCATACCATCCTGTCAGAATGCTTCCTCTCGGCTGGAGCTTCTGTTGTGTCCTTTGAAACTCTAAATTCATAGTTTCAGTACAATGTGAGACCAATGAATTATGAGCAGTGGCGTATGTGATAATATCCATGGACCACATGGTCATGAGTCCACTGACACCAGCTCTGCTATGCAGTGTATCTCCTATTTCAATGTGAATTTGAAATCCTGTGCATTTTGTAAGCCCTTGGATAATGGTGCTACTGATTTCTATGGGTGGGAAAGCTAAAAATATGTTTAGTACTTATGCTAGTGAAAAAGAATCAGTGGCCCTTTCAGAACATCTGGGGCCCCATATAGTTGACTTGCTCTTCAAGTGGCCTGTGATTTGTCTTCTTGAGGAAAGGTGCCATATCAGTGGGTCTGCATTGGTGTCTGTTGCTTACACTTTCAGTATACAGAGGGAGCAGTAGCAGTTCATCCTTGATTGGACACACTTCTGGGTCCATACTTATCTCTTATTTCTTCCATTAGGACCATCCTGTTCATGTGCATATTGTGCCAATTTCAGGGTGACCGATAATGAAGACTAGCTAATGTCAACCCTTCAATGTTTTTTGACTAATTGATTGTTCATTTCCTCTAAGCAGGTGCATCCTTTCTGGTGAGTATTAAAGTGTAATACAAAGTTTTCCATGCTTTGTGCTTAGCCCTTATGTATATCTTCATGCCACTAGATCTGACTTTCTATTATCTGGTCTATAGTCATTTTCCTTTTAGGCATCTAACCAGAAGACTAGGTCATTTGTCACTTCCCAGGGATATGTAGATGTGTGTGTGTGTGTGTGTGTGTGTGTGTGTGTGTGTGTGTGTGTGTACTATCTATCTAATCTATCATCTCCCCTTAGGCTACTTCTTTCATAAAAGGTGAATGCCCAGGTATACTCCTTATAGTTTTTTCCTTTGGGAATATTTACTTTTTACACCCTCTTACAAGTCAGCCCTTAAATGTGATACAGTATAGCCACCAATCACTTTCATCTTGCATCCCTGACACTGAGCTAACTCATTGGTAAACTGAACTTGAGTTTTCCCCTCCACATTCAGCTGATTATGCAGGACCATCTTTCTTTCCAAATGGTCATACATGCAACCTGGGGAAAGATTTACTTGGTGTAGTCTTTGGGGATGACATGGGGGTTTGGGTTACTTGCTAATGTAGATTACTTGGATCTTTTGTATCTGCTGGGGTTTGATACTGGATATACCATTTACATCTCAAAATGTATTGCTTCTAGACCAGTCAAATTTACAACTTCCAGTAGTTAATTTCTCACCTTCTGGAATGTATTACCTGCAGTATACAAACTATCTGCCTCCCATTCTGCATAATCAAATGATGTAATCAGTGTAAGGGTTTAGTGTGCTATGTTGTGGATCTTTAGACAACCCAGGTATTTTCAGACTATATTATGACAGAGTGAATGAATTAGTAATGCAGCTCTGAGGTTAAAATGTCAATAAATATTTGTCCATTCCACATAAATACATATTGTTTCTGATCTTCTCTGAGATAGAAAAGAACACATTCAGCAAATCCTTGGCCTCATACTGCGTAATCTATTCTAGCAACCATACTATGTTCACTGAAACAGCCAGTGTCAGGGCATCTAGTTAGTTGAGCTTATTAATCTATAGTCCCTCTCTAGGATCCATGCAGTTTCTGAAGGGTGAGACTGATGAATTTAAAAGAGATTTGGTAAAGACCACCACCATCTTTTAGGCTTTTAATGGAAGCACTAATTCCACCATTCCTCTGTGATACAACATTGTTATGAATTACTACTTTGGTCTTAGAACAGAAGAAAGTAATTGAGGATGTTTCCTTTTGTCTTTTTATTTCAGCTCTTACTCCACAAGTTAGCAACCCAAGGGTGGGAGGATTTCTCTAATTTCCAAGTATATAAATATTAACTGTGAGATTCAAGAGTGGTGAAATGACCACTTGGAGGGTGTGTGAATGCAGTGGATACAATGGTATCCACATTTCAGTCAAGGCTCCCTGACTCCCTTTGTTACCTGGCCCTTGCAAACTTCTTCCTAATAGGAGAGCCATGGTGATGCTTTCAGTATCTAGGTATCACTATCAACTTAGATTCTGTGTCATATTTTCTTCAATATATTTGGGTAATATAAAAGGCAGTACTTCTTTAATGGCAGGGCCAGGGAGATGATACTTGTCACAGTATTACAGAGTTGTCCTCTTAGGCAAATTTCATTTTATTAGATGACAGGTTCTAATCTGAAAATTGGCTCAGGTCTGAGAACTAAGCAAGAGATCATGACTTTTTATTGGGGCAATACCTTTCATTCTCCTGCTTATTCATTCTTGTCTTTTTCTGGCTATAGACATTAAGCCATAGCTTTGTTGGCTCTTTATTTTCCCCCTAGGGACACCATGCACTATTAACCATCTCTATAAACCCTGTGGGCCAAGACTTCTTGGATGTCCCTCTGACCTTCATGGTTATTATGATAGTTTTGTCTGCCTGGTTTCTGGCAGTTAAATGCTACCACCTGGCCTATATTATTTCATAACTGCTCTATCTCCATGAATATTAACGAGCCCTGGCTTGGGACTTCTCTGTTACCATCAGCTTTGGCCTACAGAGGTGAGCCACCACTGAACGTCTTAGTGACATTTGTACTTCTCTCACCAATGCGTTCCTGATAGACCTGACAAATGGTATTTCCTTTGGGCTCCATGGATTATATTCTCATGATGCCTTACAGTTGCATATACTATATACATTCCCTCGTTCCCACTTCCTTAATCTGTTTCTTCATCTATCTTTCAGGAAAATTCAGTCATTTCCCCTTAATTCAGGATAGGTCATTGATTTCTCCACACTTATAAGATTCTCTTATCACTGAGTTTACCTCCTGTGGAGTCTTTGGCAAGGTGTTATAACCTATACCCCAATAAGTACCCCAAGTGAGGAATTCTTGTTTATTCTGTGCTATATTCCAGCTCTCTTAAATAAGTACCCTTAAAATCCAATCCTAGAGGTGGTATTCTGAATCTTACTGGAACATGCTAGCTAATTTCTGTTGCCCCTTTAGGATATAATATTTTCCCCCCTCCCTTTTCAGGTGCATTATATCTCCAGCCTGATGATGCTAGGATTTAAACTTAGATTTCTGCATGATAGCCAGGAGAGGTGGTATAGCTTTCAAAAGGGACACCTATTTCATTGTGAGGAATTGCCATCCTCAGCGCCTTCTAAAGTGGTAGGGATATGTCCTAGCACTAACTAGGGAAAGATAAACCCTCTCAGCAAGCTCTAAAGCTTCATGGATACTGCAGAGCCTACATTCTTAGAGAATCTGTCCAGATATCCCTATTCCTTCTTTCAAGATCCTAGTGCTTTGGATGGACTCTGATTTTAGTGTAACACACTCGGATGATCATTTGCATATCCCTGGAGCTTTGAAAATCTATCAAGTCCTGAGTTTGCTCCTTATCTATGTACATTCTTCCCTACCAGACAATAATAGCTTCTTTTAAGTCCCCCAAAAGGCCCACTTTCTTTCACATAATGCTTTTAACTGCTTGTTAATGTCCCTTCGTTTCTCATTATTCCTCTGCAGGTTGTCAGTATAACTTTGCAATAACTAGTGAACTCTACTGACTTTGTGGAGTTCTCCACCACACACAAACAACTTTCAAATGATTGAGTCATTGGAATGAACCTAGTAAATCATCAAATTCTAGTGACTAAGCCATCAGGATAGGCATACTAGTGCCCATCCTGCTCAGGCATTGGCTTAGCTCAGCTCATTGAAAGTGTGGCCTCTATATCAATATAGCAGTGGAGGGGAGCCAGATCTCTTGATTTCCGCTCAGGTCATGATGTCATGGTTCATGTGATCAAGCCCTGCATCAGATTCTGTGCTGACAGCATAAAGCCTGCTTGGGATTCTCTCTCTTCCTCCCTCTCTGCCCCTCCCTCCACTCACACTGTCTCTCTTTCTCTCAAAATAGGTAAATAACATTAAATATACATATAATTTATATATATATATAAATGTTTACTTCTTAATTTGGTATTGTTGCATCCTAAACTTCTGCTCTTCTTGAAATTGTTATCTAGGATTTCAGTTTTATCCAGTAACCCAAGGGGACACCAAGACTGTTTCTGTTTCTTAAAGGAGAAATAGGAGCTTATCAAGTAGAGAACATGGTAATACTTTTCCAGATAGAAGAAACCTGAGCAAAACCACAGGGACATAGAGACCTAGACTGTTTCTGTTTCTTGTCTATGGTGGTAGGTAAACAAACTGACATATGATAAAATTGTATACTGCTAAACAGACACGCACACATACACACACACTCACGCACAAGTGCCATGAAATGGGATATTTGAATAACATCAGTGGATTGTATGAATGTAAATCCTTGTTTTATGATGTAGTTTTGCCAGATGTTACTATTGGGGAAATTGGGTAAAGGATAGATGGGAATTCTGTGTTGTTTCTTATAACTTCATGAAAATCTACAATTATTTTCAAATAAAATGTTTAACTTAAACATTGAATGGAAGAACAAATATAATGTCTATTTGAGGGGGGAAGATATGTTTGAATAAATTAAAAAGTAGGGAAAATTTGGTATTAGCAAACACTAACCTTTCACATTTCTAAAAATCTTTCTCCCAAAACTAGTCAAGTCCTGAGGCAAGAAATAGAGGGTAAATTATCTCTTACAATTGGTTTCTTTTTTAAGTTTATTTATTTCCTTTGAGAGAGAGAGAGAGAGAGCGCAAACTCAGGGGAAGGACAGAGAGGGCGAAGGGAGAAAGAGAATCCCAATAGGCTCCACTCTGTCAGCACGGAGCCTGATGTGGGGCTTGAACTCACAAACCATGGGATCATGGCATAAGCCAAAAAAAAAGGTCAGATGCTTATGCTTAACTGACTAAGTTACCCAGGTGCTCCTTAAAATCAGTTTCTGAAGAAGAAAGATGTTGCGGGTAGAAAACAGATTCCATGACCAGCTGAGTTGTGAACTGATGTCCTAAACATCAGATCTATTAGGTCAGAGAAAACAAGTGCATAGTCAAGTACAAAATTTGTATCTTTCTGGTCATTTTTCCAGTCTAACCATAAAAGATACTCTGGAAACCTAATCTTTTCCTCATAAGTGCATTTCCAGATATCAGAGAAATCCCAGGACCTAACAAGCACTGAGGAAATTTTCAGACATTACCAACATTACACACATAACAGAGCAATTGCAGAAAGAAATTCAAAATATTGAAAGAAGTTCCAGAAAGCAGCAAGAGAATATCTTTTGGCTGAATTGAAACAAATGAAATCGGTGGTGGATAAATGGCTAGAGAAAAGTAAATAGGAACCTCTCAACTGTGAAATTAAGATTGCCCTGTCCAAATGTGCTAGTATGTATATATTTTATCACTCAGTGTTTACTGAAAGTGAACAAATTTAACAAGAAACAGGTCCTACCTATGCTTTAAAAATTCTGGTCCTGTTTTCAGCTTGTTTGAATGGTTGAAATTTTGAAATAAGAAATGCTACCAATTAATATTTGTCTAAAGTGTGGAGTTAATCCAAGTTCTATATCACAAAATATGAAGGCATTGGGAATGCTTAACAGACACCACAATGTGTGTCCTTTGCTCTTAAAAATCTAAGGTACTGGATACAAGTTTCTTTTAAGTAGAAATATTTTCTGCATTCTTTTAGTCATTTAGCTTACATCAAATAGCATTTTTATTTATTTATTTATTTTTTGGTCTTTAACTGTTGTGACAAGAGGCTTATTTATCTCTCATTTATTTGAGAGACAGCTTTCTTCTTGACAGTAATTAGGTAAGCACTGCTGACTCATTCCCAATCAAGACTTTAGTGCTCACTTAAGAGGGTTCTTCAAACTGCAATATCAGGATAATGAGTGCCAATCCTTATGATTTGAGTGCTTGAAAGAACATCTGCTACCAAGTAAACAGTTGGAACTAAGGCTTCATTGACCTGTGACCTGTGTAGTCACACAGGCCCTTTACAAGAGGGTCCAACACTTGACTTAATGCTCTGCTCTCCCTGTTTTGAAATTCTTAGTGATTTGAAAAAGAAACTCAGCAGTTTTATTATGCACCTGCCAATTATGAATCTGGTCCTGAACGGACCTGCAGTCAAGGGAGGGGATTAGCTACTCTCTCTAGAATGGGAAAGGAGAAAGGAACTTCTTTGACATTACATACCTGGCTCCCTCCTAGCGAGTGTGGCATGGAGGTGACTCAAGGGCTGAATTATTTTCCACTGCTGGGGATTCAGTGCATGGGTCTCTGACAGGCCTTTTCACAGCACATCTGGAACATTTTGTTTATCAAGAGACAGTTTACCCAGATTGGGGGGCGGGGGGAAGCAGGAAAGGGAATGTGGCAAACCAAATCTGAGCTGATTGCTGTTAATGATTATGAAAAGTTGGGAGAAGCCACTTTCTCATATGTTTCTGGATCATCCTATTAACCATAATGGAATCAGAAAAACCATCTTCAGTTGGTATTTGAGTGCTTGCTATTCTGGAAAATGTCTTAAGTAATGGAGTTAGTATACCTAGTCCACTTCTAGATCTTGGGTAGGTAGATACTAAATACAATGGATGTACATACATGGAACAGAAAAATGCTTTTTACACATACTCATTACATGAGTAATGTGAGATTATGAAATTGTTTTCCATTTTATACATGGTTGAATGTCTTCATTGTGATACATATGAATAAATGGTTTTTGAGTGCTGAAAACTATAGGTGCCCTTCTCAACTCTTACTGTAATAGCTTTATTTATTTATTTATTTATTTTTTACAAATAGTTGATTGTCAAATTAGTTTCCACATAATACCCAGTGCTCATCCCCACAAGTGCCCTCCTCCATGCCCATGTACCTTACATATCATGATATTTAGCCATTTTAATATACAATTCAGTGATATTTAGTATATTTTACAGAGTTAGAGACTCTGTAATCCAATTTAATCCAACTACAATCCAATTTTATAATATTTTCATCAGTTTTATTTATTTTTTATTTGTGGAATTTTTAAGGCATTTTAATTTTTTTACATCCAGTTAAATTTATTTATTTTTACTTATTTATTTTTTCTTTTTGTTTCAAGTTTTAATTTAAATTTTAGTTATTTAACATATAGTGTAATATTGGTTTCAGTGGTTCCTCACTTACATACAATACCCAGCGCTCATCGTAAGGAGTCCCCTTCTTAGTACCCATCAGCTAGGGGCATCTGGGTGGCTCACTCAGTTGAGCATCTGACATTGGCTCAGGTCATGATCTCACAGTTTGTGAGTTCGAGCCCTGCATGGGGCTCTCTGCTGTGAACACAGAGTCTACTTCAGATCTTCTGTCCCCACTTCTCTTTGCCCCTCACCCACTCATACTTTCTCTCTCAAAAATGAATAAACATTAAAAAAAATACCCAATACCCATTTAGCCCATCAATTTAAAACTGTCTCCCATGCAATCAAACCCTGTTGTTTCCAGGCAACCCCTGATCTACTTTCTGTTCATATAGAACTTTCTGCCTTTCTGACTATTTTATATAAATTAAATCACATTATACATGGTCTTTTGTACATGGCTTCTTTCACTTAGAATGTTTTTGGGGCTCATCCATTTCACCAAATACTGTTGTCAGTCTTTTTTATTATAGCCAATCTCATGGTTATGAAATAATTTTTCATTAGAAAATTATTTCATTAGAAAAGTATTTGCATATTTCTGTATCCCTTGGGTAAATTCCTAGCAGTGCTATTGCTGGGTCATAGGGGAGTTCTATTGTTAGTTTCCTGAGGAACCTCCACACTGTTTTCCAGAGGGGCTGCACCAGTTGACATTCCCACCAACAGTGTAGGAGGGTGCCCGTTTCTCCACAACCTCGCCAGCATCTAGAGTTCTCTGATTTGCTCATTTTAGCCACTCTGACTGGCGTGAGGTGGTATCTCAGTGTGGTTTTGATTTGTATTTCCCTGATGAGGAGGGATGCTGAGCATCGTTTCATGTGTCTGTTGGCCATCTGGATGTCCTCTTTGGAGAAGTGTCTGTTCATATCTTCTGCCCATTTCTTCACTGGATTGTTTGTTTTTTCGGGTGTGGAGTTTGGTGAGTTCCTTATAGATTCTGGATATCAACCCTTTATCTGATATGTCATTTGCAACTATCTTTTCCCATTCCGTCGGTTGCCTATTAGTTTTGTGGGTTGTTTCCTTTGCTGTGCAGAAGCTTTTAATCTTGATGAGGTCCCAATCGTTTATTATTGCTCTTGATTCCCTTGCTTTGGGGGATGTGTCAAGTAAGAGGTTGCTACGGTGGAGGTCAAGGAGGTTGTTTCCTGCTTTCTCCTCTAGGTTGTTTATAGTTTCTTGTCTCACATTCAGGTCCTTTATCCATTTTGAGTTTATTTTTGTGTATGGTGTGAGAAATTGATCTAGTTTCATTCTTCTGCATGTTGCTGTCCATTTCTCCCAGCACCATCTGTTAAAGAGTCTGTCTTTTTTCCATTGAATATTCTTTCTTGCTTTGTCAAAGATCAGTTGGCTGTATACTTTTGGGTCCACTTCTGAGTTCTCAATTCTGTTCCATTGGTCTAGGTGTCTGACCCAGCAATAGCACTGCTAGGAATTTACCCAAGGGATACAGAAATGCTGATGCATTGGAGCACATGTGCCCCAATGTTCACAGCAGCACTCTCAACAATAACTAAAACATGGAAAGAGCCTAAGTGTCCATCAACAGACGAATGGATCAAGAAGATGTGGTTTATCTATACCATGGAATACTACATGGCAATGAGAAACAATGAAATCTGGCCATGTGTAGCAACATGGATGGACCTTGAGGGTGTTATGCTGAGCGAAATAAGTCAGGCAGAGAAGGACAAATATCATATGTTTGCACGTATAGGAGGATTAGGAGGAACTTGACGGAGGAACAAGGGGGAGAAGAAGGGGGGAAATTGTGGGGGAAAGGGAGAGAAGCAAACCATGAGAGACTCTTGAATGCTAACAAAAACTGAGGACTTGATGGATGTGGGGGGGAGGAGGGATGGGCATGGAGGAGGACACTTGTGGGGATGAGCACTGAGTGTTATGTGGAAACTAATTTGACAATAAACTATTAAAAAAAAGAGAAAAATATTTGCATATTGATTTGCATTTTTCTAATGATCAATAATGTTGAGCCTCTTTTTATGTGTTTATGAGCCATTCAGACAGACAGACACACACACACATACACACCCTTGTATAAGTTCTTCTTTGGTGAGAATATTGATATAAAGATTTTGCATGTTTTTAATGGAGTTTGCTAACTTTTGAGTTGTTGCATTAGGGTTTGGTGTTAATATAATGGTTGCTGTAGGTTTTTCATATAGATCTTATCAGGTTGACTAAGTTCCTTTCTAGTTTGTTGGAATTTTTTGTTTTGTTTTGTTTTGAATCATGGGTGAATTTGTGTTTTTCAAACTTTATTTTTCTATTTCCAGATGGACATATGATTTTGTCCTTTAAATTGTAAATACTATTGGTGTTCTTATGTTGTTGGAATTGCTTTGCTGCTGTTGTGTTGAGCATCTTGTGTCTGTGTCCATAAGGGATATTAACTTGTAGTTTTCTTGTTTTATCTTCATCTGGTGTTTTGGTATTACCAAACGTTGGCCTCATAAAATGAGTTGCGGATTGTTTTCTCCTTTGATAAATTCTGGAAGAGATCTTACAACATTGGCATTATTTTTCCCATAAATGATACATAGAATATGACAGGGAAACTATCCAGGCCTGGACTTTTTATTTTGGAAATTTTAAAATTGGTAATTCAGTTTCTTTACCTATTATTTTTCTTTCAGAAGTTTCATTTCTTTTTGAGTTAGTTCTAGTAGTTACTGTCTTTCTAGGAATTTTTCTAATTAATGTAGATTGTATGTGTATAGTACCTTCATAATTTTTAAAGACCTTTTAAAAAGTTTATTTATTAGTTTTGAGTGAGAAAACATATGCAGTGGAGGGGCAGAGAGAGAGGGAGAGAAAAATCCCAATCAGACTCCACGCTCTCAGCACTGAGCCAGACACAGGGCTCGAACTCAAAAACCATGAGACCACGGCCTGAGCTAAAATCAAAATTAGATGCTTAACTGACGGAGCCACCCAGGCACTCACCCCCTGCCCCACTCATAGTTTTTTTAAGATCTGAAAGATCAGTAGTAATATTTCCTTTTTAATTCTTAATTTTAATCATTTGAGTCTTCTCTATTTTCTTATTGACAGTCTAGCTAAAAGTTTGCCAGTCTTTGAAAGAACCAACTTTTGAAAGTTTTGCTGATTTTCTCCATTGTTTTTGTTTTCTCTCTCATCACCATCTTAACCTTTATTAATTTTTCCTTTGCTTGCTTTTGGTTTAATTTGCTTTTCTTTGTTCCATTTCCTTAATGTAGAAGATTAAGTTATCTATTTTATGGTTTTCGAGGATGGGCATTTAAGACTAAATTTCCCTATAATACTGCTTTAGATTAATTCTATAAATTTTGATATTTTATGTTTTCTCCATTAAGTTAAAACATTTTAAAATATGCATTGTGATTCATTCTTTGACCAATGGGCTATTTAGAAATGTGTTATTTATTTACCAAATATTTGTGATTCTTTTCAAATTTTATTTTGTGTTTGATTTCCTAATTTAATTCCATTTTGGTCAAGAAATACACTTTGTATGAATCCAATTATCAACATATTGAGAGGTTTTTATGGACTACCCTATGATTTATTCTGGTGAGTGTTCCATGTGCACTTGTAATGAATTTTTTCTGGTATTGTAGTAAGGTGTTCTATAGATGTAAGTTAAGTCAAGTTGATTGATAGTATTATTTGTGTCTATTTTATGCTTACTGATTTTCTGTCTAGATATGCAGTCAGCTTTTGGGAATGGATTACTGAAGTTGCCAACTAATTTTGTTGTATTATCTCCTCTTTTCAGTTCTGTTAGTTTTTCTTCATACCATGTATTTTTGTGCTCTGTTTTGAGGTGTGTGTACGTTTGCGGTTGCTTTGCTTCCTTATGAATTGGCTATTGTTTTCATCATAACACACCCTCTTTTTTTTCTATTAACATTTTTAAAAAATTCAAGTAAATTCTGATTCATATTAGTAAAGTCACCATGTTATACTATGGTTAATGTGTTTATGGGGGATCTTTATCCATTCTTTGTCATTCAACCACTTCGTGTACTTGAATCTAAAGTGTAATTAATCCTATAACCATTAATGCTTGGTGTATTAGCTTTTCCACCGAATCATTATCTATTTATCTATCTATCTATCTATCTATCTACCTACCTACCTACCTACCTACCTATCTATCTATCTGGCTTGAACACATTTCTATTTTGCACATATGCAAGCATATTTTAAATGGAGAATAGAACAGAATATATGTGCTAGCGTTTTTTAAATGAGAAAGAGGAATGATGTCTCTCTTGTATAAAAACCTAAAGAATAAAGGATTATGCACTAATGCCATTAAATAAATAAATATTTTAAGGAAAAGTGATTTAACAAAATCTCTTCTGTATTCAAGCATGCTTATCCAATCCATAGCATATTCTTAAAAGAGGGTCTACCAGTGGCCTTGAACACATTAGAAATTGAGGGAAATCTTAAATATGTTCCAAGGAATATCTTGTTCAATGCCTAAACAACTTAAACATCCTGTCCTTGATTTCATAGCAATTTCTCTCAAATAAACTTAGGCAAATTATATTGCCCTTCAATTTTATTGAGGAATTAACAGTAAGGTTTAACTGTTAATAC
Organism: Hyaena hyaena; assembly: GCF_003009895.1. NCBI lineage: Eukaryota > Metazoa > Chordata > Mammalia > Carnivora > Hyaenidae > Hyaena > Hyaena hyaena. The sequence continues at coordinate 159,449 of NW_024082107.1, read as the reverse complement.
AGTTAAATCCCAAAAGCACAAATACAGCAAAACCTTTTTTCAATATTCCACGAGTTTCTTTTGTAGGTTTCTAATTTTTAAATACTTTGTTTTACTCATGCATTATTTATTTCATGTACTCAAATAGCACATCGTTTTTAACTTGTACACACTAGTATACAGGTTATACTGAGTATACTAAGTATCCATTATACAGTGAATCATCAAAACACATGTGGCACCTGCCTTTGTGGGATCTATATCATAGAGGGTGAAGCAGACATAGAGCGATCACACAAGCATATTTTACAAAGTCCTAAACATATTGAAAAGTTATCAGTATTGTAAAATCCTATGAAGGGCCCTGATCCAATGTGGGACATCAACGAAGTCTATTTTAAGAAAAAGGCATGTGAGTTGAGAGCTGACAGCAGAACTGGACTTTTGTAGGAACAGAGGGTTGGAATAACATATTCTAGGCAGATGGAAGAAAGGACAAAATGCAAAGACATTAGTTTGTGAGGGGAAATGGTATTCTAAGAGCTGAAAGAAGTTCTGGTGGCTTAAGTAGAGATTGGACTGGGGAGAGAAATTGAGGAAGAGTAAGATTTTCAATTTTAAAATAGCGTCCTGTTTGCTCTGTCTAGAATGGATTCAAAAGAGGCAGAAATCAAAGAGGTGAAAACCATTAGCTACCAATTAGGGCAGTCCAAGCAAGGGATGAAATTAGGTGAAACTGAGGAAGTTGTTAAGGTAAAAAGACAGTTTTGAGAGACATTTAGAAGGTAATATCAATACCACATAAAAGAGTATTGGTTATGATGGTGAAAAACTAGGAGTGATCAGGGTTAAATGCTAGATTACTGACTTGCACTGTTCTGCAAATTCTAGCTTCACTCATTAATGATGTAACCCTGGGGGCACCTGGGTGGCTCAGTCAGTTGAACATCTGATTTCGACTCTGGTCATCGTTTCACAGTTCGTGAGTTCAAGCTCTAAGTGGGGTTCTATACTGACTGTGGATCCTGCTTGGGATTCCATCTCCCCCTATCTCTGCTCCCCACCTGACCTACTCATTGCCCTCTCTCTCAAAAATAAATGAACATTTAAAAAATGTAATCTTGAATAAGAAACATTTTTGAGGGAAGGTAATAAATTTAATTTCAGATATGCTAAATCAAGTGCCCTTTAAGGTATAGTCAGCAAAGTATGTTAGGAAAGTGGTTTGATGAAAGAGTGTAGACTCAGAAGAAAAGAGATATAAATTTGAAAAAGTTATCTGCATTCATACCGTACTTGAAGACAATGGTATGGATTAAAGCAAAAAGAGCCATAGAGGATTCTGAGTCAGGAGAGGAAGTAGTTGAGAAAGATATTTGAGGAACTTGAAATTTAAAAGTCAGGTATAGGATAATGAACCCATCAAGATGACTAAGAATAGGCCACAAGGGCACTGAAATCTGTTTTTCCCCCTAAATTAGAGTTACTTAACAGTGTTGAGTGAATTACTCAGTTTTTTAATGCCTTTCTCAGGATTTCTGAGTGGGATCCATTATTCCCTGACCAAGCAGTCTAGCAATGTTATGCTTTCTATACTGGTGGAGGAATCATCCAGCCTCACATGCAATATTATTAGTGGGTCTTTGGGAATGTTTTCTCACACATGAAAATAAAGATTGCTGTTTACCCAAATTTCAAGCTAGAACTTCAACTTCTTAGTTAAGAAGTTAGTCACCATCTGTAAACATGCAAACTCATAGATACTATCTCCATTTAACCAGCAACACAGTTGATTCTTGAACATGAGAGTTAGAAGCACTGAACCCCACGGAGTCAAAATTTGCATATAACTTTTGACTCCCCCAAAATTTAACTACTCATGGCTGACTGTTGAAGCCTTACTGATAATAATTGATGAGCATATATTTTGCATGTTATATGTATTATATATTGTATTCTTATAATAAAGTAAGTTTAAATGTTATTAAGAAAATTATAAGGGAGAGAAGCACATTTACGGTACTCTATAGTAAAAAATTTCCTTATAAATGGACCTGCAAATTTCAAAATTGGTGTTGTCTGAGTCCAGTGTGTTTACAACTTAGGTTGCATTGTGTTTATAAGGCACTTTACTGAGATTAGGTTACAATCAAGGAGGGAAGGGAATTTAAATGATGGCTTATGAAAGGAAGTAAGGCAGGCTAAAACACACACAGACATATGATTGCAGCCCTCTTCTTTATAATTTCAGTATCGTCTTTCAGTTTTTTATCCAGCATTACAGAAGATTGACATAATCTTGAACTTTGGGTTTTTAAAAAGTCATGCCAGCAAAAACAGACACATAGACCAATGGATAGAATTGAGAACTCAGAGCTGGACCCACAGGTATACAGCCTACTAATCTTTAACAAAGCAAGAAAGAATATCCAATGGAAAAAAGACAGACTCTTTAACAGATGGTGCTGGGAGAACTGGACAGCAACATGCAGAAGAATGAAACTAGATCAATTTCTCACACCATACACAAAAATAAACTCAAAATGGATAAAGGACCTGAATGTGAGACAAGAAACTATAAACAACCTAGAGGAGAAAGCAGGAAACAACCTCCTTGACCTCCACCGCAGCAACCTCTTACTTGACATATTCCCCAAAGCAAGGGATTCAAGAGCAAAAATAAACGATTGGGACCTCATCAAGATTAAAAGCTTCTGCACGGCAAAGGAAACAACCCACAAAACTAATAGGCAATCGACGGAATGGGAAAAGATAGTTGCAAATGACATATCAGATAAAGGGTTAATATCCAGAATCTATAAGGAACTCACCAAACTCCACACCCGAAAAAACAAACAATCCAGTG